>NC_141028.1:30867500-31052500 GCF_052040795.2 Danio rerio
TTATGGTTAATTGAAAAGCTAGGTTTTAACGGAACGCAAAATTTACTGAACTGTTGCAACTAATGCATACTAACAAGAATTTTAGACAGTGCAGGCTATTGAAAAAGCTGTTTTGTCAAGCATTTAGGTCACCAACAACAAGCCAGAAAGGAACATAGTTTGATTTCCTTTCAGGATTACCACATAGTTTGGCCAAATCCCTAGGCAACATTAAAACAGTATTACCAGGCTAGACAAATGCTTTGAATTTTCCTAGGTAAAAATAAGCAATAAGCTTATTATTATCAAATAAGCTATTAGCAAAATACAAAATATAATAATATAAAATTCTTAAAGCATAATTCAATTAATCAAAAATAATGGTAAAGTCACAAGTGAAAGGGGCTTATATTTAGCAATAATTAACACACTGGCAATGATCCATGTTACCTAACATAATTTGAGAATGGTCCAAAGAACATTTCGTGTTCTTTGCTTTGACCTTTTGTAAAGACTTTACATGTTACATACCATAGATGTACTTTTGCTTAGGAAATGCTACAGAATGTTCTGATTGTTCTGTATTATGCCATAACTAAAATGTTTACATAATTATTTAGGTTTGTTCAAAATCAATTTAGAGGCGACAAAAAAATATTTCTTTTTGTGGTTCCAGGTTTTTGAGTGCCTCAGTATTTATTTATGATGTAGTTTTAGAGTCTTACTTAGATGCCATTAGGACCAAAAGATATGGGTTTGAAAGTAAGTCCTGCTGTGTGGAAATATGTGTAGAGAGCTAGTTTAGTGAATGTAGGCGACTGTAATTTACTGCAGCTTTGTAGCTAGTTTGTTCATGACTTGAATATAAAGGATGTTTTGAAAGCCAGAAGTTTGAATTTGTAGATCATATTACACCAAATATTAAAAGAGATAAACAGAAATGTAGTTAATCTCATAGTTTGCTATCAGATCTACACTACAGGGCTGTTGAATGATTCATTCTGATTGATGACGAATATTTTAAGTGTGAAGTCAAGTTTTTTTTCCAGAAAACATACAGCTAAAGAAATTCCAGGAACATACATTTACAGTTCTTCATGATTTCAGTTATTTAAAGTACTTAAAGCTCACAATAGCAGAAAAACTAAAGACAAAGATCTTGAAATGTGTACAAGTTACATATTATTATTGGTTTTCACAGTTTTTTGAACATTTTGTATACATACACATTATTATGCCATTTTATCTAACAAAGAAAAACAGCTGTTGAAAAAAGGAAAAGACCACTTAAAGCTATTGGTTCTCTGGATTTTTTTACATAAATACATTTTTATATTCGCCTAATAGATTTTTCGCCAAATAATGCTGTAAATGATAATATTCTTGTTTATTAGTAGTTTATAAAACAAGCATTTTAACTAAAACCATGTAATCTTGACACAGTCTCTTTTCCAGTCATTTTTTTACAGAGCTGTAAACACACAAACAACAGAAACACACAAAATGTGTTGCCTCATCTGCCTTGTAACATGATTTAAAAAATGCTCCGGAAGTCCAGTCAAAATGTATTCTATAGCACAATTAAAACAAAACAATACATAAAATCAATAAAGGAAGCAGATATCATATTAAAAATATAAGGAAAAGAAAAGAATCTTGTCATAACTGACCTCAATCAAAAGCCTGACAAAAATAAAATTTAGGAGCAGTAGTAAAGGAGCAAATCTCACAGTTTGAGGCTACCATTTTAGTCAGTGATAAATTGCGTCAATAAGAAGAAGCAGCTTACTTAGTCAAACTGATCTTTGAGACATGTAAGGAATCAAAAGTTCACTCGTTTATTTTGGTGCAGTCCAAATAAAGTCATGCACACAATTACAATTATTTTTAAAATCAATGTTAAAGTTTACTGGAAGTCAGTGTAAAGACTCTAAAATTGGGGAAATGAGATTCCTCTTTTTATGTACTAGTAAGAAGCCTCGCTGCAGCATTTTGGATAATTTGCAAATGAGAAATGTTTGTTTGAGGCAGGCCACAGTAAAGGGAATTACAGTAATCTAGGGCGTGATGTTATAAAAGCATGGATTACAGTCTCCAAATCTTTGTGGGGCAGAAACTGTTTCAGTGTAGCACTTGATTTTAGAACTAATGTGCCAATTTGTTTATCAAAATTAAGAAACAAATCAAATGTAACTCCAAAAATTTTTACAAATAATAACCTCACCATTCCTAAAGTAGTTTATTAGTAGAGACAGGGCTGCCAAAACATTAATAAGAGACGCACAGACCCTGTTTCATAATTCACAATCATTCGATTCTTACAGCTAATTTAACAGCTAATTTGATTCTTACAGCTAATTTGACACAGCTATTTCTTAATCAATCAATCAATCTCTATCGTTAATTGTGTCTGTGCCTGAAACTGTATTAGTGTGCATTTTAATGGCTGATGCTTAGCTATAAAACATGTTTTGTAATCTACTGGTGGCTGGATTTAAAATAAGAAATTAGTCACACAAGCAACAGCACCTTATGGACAAACCTGTCCAATTTTTAAAATAAAATAAAGCATTTAAATTATTATTATTATTATTATAATTTTTTTTGATGATGAGGTTGCCAATTTAGCAATTGTGTTGCTTGATTAAGCAACTGTTTGTAGTACCTACAGTTGAAGTCAGAATTATTACCCCCCTCTGAATTTTGGCTTCTTTTTTCAACATTTCTCAAATGATGTGTAACAGAGCAAGTCATTTTTCACAGTATGTCTGATAATATTTTTTTTTCTGGAGAAAGTCTTATTTGTTTTATTCCAGCTAGAATAAATGCAGTTTTAAAATAAATAAAAACAATTTTAAGGTTAAAATTATTAGCCCCTTTAAGCTATTTTTTTCAATAGTCTACAGAACAAACCATCATTATACAATAACTTGCCTAATTAAGCTATGGTTAACCTAATTAACCTAGTTAAGCCTTTAAATGTCACTTTAAGCTGTATAGAAGTGTCTTGAAAAACATATAGTAAAATATTACTTACTGTCATCATGACAAAGATAAAATAAATCATTTATTAGAAATGAGTTATTAAAACTATTATGTTTAGAAATGTGTTAAAAAAAATCTTTCCTCCGTTAAACAGAAATTAAAGGAAAAAATAAACAGGGGAGCTAATAATTCAGGGAGGCTTATAATTCTGACTTCAACTGTACACTGTAAAAAGTCCAGGTTGCCTTACATTTTTTAAGCTGAATTAAATTAACCTTATTTAGTCCATTGAACTTATATTATGTTATACTGACTTAAAACAGATTGCATAACTTATATAATAAAGTTAGAACATGATTAAGTTAGTTAAGTTAAAATAAACTAACAACACATGCTGTCACGACTAATTGATCATTTAAATTTTGTATCAAACAAAATGCACACAAATTTTTAGCAATTTTTAACATTCATTTGTCTACTTTTAGCAACTTTTAAAAAGTGACTCAAATTAAAAAAACTATGGACTGCAGGCTTAAGACCTCTTTCAGTCTTTTTTTGCAGCACTGTCACTTAATTAAAGTGACAATGCATTGATCATGAACAAAAACACATTGAATGAAAGTAAAAAGTGGCAATTTTACTAATAAGTGCATGAAAAATATACACAGATTTTTAAATGAACTTAAATTATTAAAAAAACACAACAAATATTCTAAAACACTTTGGGTGTCCAAATTTCAAAACCAGACACCACAGTGTCATTTAGCAGCTTATAGCAACAAATTGTTCCAACTTTAGCCACTTCCTCTGAACATTAGTTGACAACAGTGGTGAGGTACCCAGTGTAAGCTGGTTAATCGACTACTTTATTATAGATTTAGTTTCTAACCTCTGTTGCTAATACATTGCATATTTATATAAATAATTTGTCCTCACATTACATAAACTGTACAGTATGATTGACCGATTTTACTCGTTGACCGGATGAATTTTCCTAAGGACCTAAGACTGAACCGATTGTGCTTACTTTCTTATGTTCAGCTTGCGCATACATTTGTAAATGTCATATAGTAAAATATCAAAGGGATTTACAAAATAAAAACAATGCAGTGTTGTGAATCAACCTTCAACCTTTCCAGAGGTCGATTCTGTGTGGAAAAAGCCCAAGAAGTCGAGCTGCATATGTCAAACGGAAACTTACTCACTGAGAGATTTATGTAGTGTACAGTGCATGTTTTAGTTGCTTGCATACTTCCGATGTGATTAAATGAAGGTTTGTAAATGTGTTTCAGCCATTGAAGATCCACTATCAGTTTGGGAAACATTTCCCTCAGTAACTGCAGGCTCCAATCATTTACCATAATTCATCATTTATGTTTAATCAGTGAAGAACAACATGTCTCATAATGACTAGACAAAACTGAGAGCCTGAAGAACAGCTGAGGTTACCAACAAGGTCTTTACTCCTACTTTGGACTTTAATGGAAGAGTGTGTTACAATGAATGAATATTTAATAGAACAGCAGTTTTATCAGAAGACATAAGATGACACAACTAAAAGTCCCCTTTGTTAGCAAATGAGGCTACGCACTGGTGTGCGGGAGATTCAGAGTAAAAGCCATTCTCCCAGATCAACAGTTACCTTTCCTCATTATACCCTAAGCAAAGTATTGTCAAACATGAGTGAAAACCAACCCCCAAAACCAGCTGAACATGAGAGCAAAGTTGAGGAGATAAAGTGGGGGAGAAGAACATTAACATACTCTCCTCAGGCCATGACTCAACAATTGTAAATATATTGTATATTGAAATACAATCAATCAATGTCTCTGTTGATTTCATCACTACAAAGCTAAAGTCATAAACTGTCAAATGACACCAATGATTTTTGCAATACACATTAAATATTTTTTTATATATAATTATATTATTTATACATGAATGCCGATACAATATTTAGGAAAGTGGCAAAATTAAAAGCTGTTCTGTTCTGTTATCTCAGTCTTTCCCACAAAGAAAGGCATTATTTAAAAATATAGTCTCAAATATAGCCAATATACTATTATCAAACTATAAAAAATGTTTAGTTTAACATGATGCACTATAAAAACTGCTGGGTTCCACACGATTCCTTCATGTTGTCCCAACACAATTCGATTTAGTTAACCTAACTGATTTTACAAACTTAAGTGGATTGAACATAAAACTACTAAGAGTTCCCAAAAAACTCAATAATTGTGTTGATTCAGCTCATTTTAAATATGTAGTTTGAACAAGCAGCAAAAAACATTTTTGTAGTGTGCTAGTGAATTACAGGGCTGGTTCTAACATATCCAGACTATTATCCCATTCTTTCTTAACATGTAAGAACCAGGACCAATTTGTCCTCGCAGGCATATGATGGACATATAAAAAAGACAAATTGGGCCACTAAACATGTTTCTGTTTGGTTGCTTTTGGAATACAACCTCCATCCACTGAAAAAAAAAATTTAAGTTGACTTAAAATAGTAGGCAATTGCTACCCAGTTTTTTTTAAAGTTGACTCAACTTTTAACCCAAGCAGTGAAATCAACTAATTAACTGCTGTAAGTTGTCTTACAGTGTGAGAAATCTGAAATGTTACATGTACTGTATATAATATTGGGCATTTATGATACATTTTTAATGTTGAGTATGTTATATTAGGTGTTTATTTGTCTTATTTACTCCAATTAAACGATTTTTATTATCCTTATCACTTTATGACTTCTTGGCAGTTTTAGGTGGATGGACTTTTTAATAATAATTTCTGCGTTTAGTAAACCAAAGGTGCACATAACATTGCAAAGGCTTTGCAGAATTTCATCTGGTACTCACAACACACATTCTTGGACAGTGGTGGTGAAAACATGCTGTGAACTGTTCATGATTGCACAAGATTTTTGCCAGTGGCAAGCTCTGCCTGGAAGCTCCTTTCAAAATACCTTTCATTAAAGGGATAGTTCACAGAACAATGAAAAAGTACTCAATATTTACTCACCCTGAAGTGGTTCCAAACCCTTGTGAGTTTCTTCTGTTGAACATAATAGGAAGAACAAATATGATGGAAGTCAATCAACAGACGGAAGAAACTCAAGCAGGTTTTGAACAATTGAAGGGTGAGTAAATAATAAAAGAATTTTCATTTTGGAAATGTTGCCATGCCAACAAAAAATTGCACATAATGGCTGCCTTTGGACATCCAAATCAAATTTTCTGCTTCACTTCCAGTCTCGGGAGATTCCTTCCTCTGATCAGATTTTGAAGGCAGCATAGATGTGTCTTTTACCGGCTTTGTAATTCTGTGTGTTCCATTTATGACAGTTGAGCTTAAAAAACTAAAAAAAAAAAACATGATGTCAAAAACCTCACTTACAGTGTCATTTTGTGTGCATTTTTTTTTTTTTTGTCATGCTATTTTACCCTTTACAGCACTCATTTTCTTTTATTATACATTAACCATTAACCTAATATTCCTTAATTCATTTATTATAAATAATGTATTGTAATGTATATTAAAAGAGAATCAATATAAAGTTATAATAAGAGTTTTTCCTTTTTCTTTTGTTGTAGAAAGTGCATAGGGTTCCTAGCGGCCAGATATATGACAGTGTAACTATATTTTCTATAAGTTGTAATAATTAAATGTCGAGTTACTTATTGTAATTAACAAAACTTATAATGGCTTGAATAGTATTAATGTAGACACATTACTGTCACAATCACTAGCGATCTAGCCCATGCAGATTGCTGGAGAACTACAAATCTGCCACCAAATGAACTACAAATTCAATCATACATGTACTCTCGCACCTTCTGGTGAAACTTTGATTGCAAACACACACAGCTGAAGCTGTTCAGAATCAGGACTAATCAAATGGGCTATTAAGACACACACATTGTTGCTGAGTCTTGTTTACTGTGTATGACATTATGATGCGTTTTCCTTTGCCTTGCCTTTCTGTGTTTGACCCTTGTTTTGTTTGTTTATTTACGTTGTATGCTGCCTGTCTTTTGACCATCCGCCTGTTTATCGACCACGACTCTGGATTGCCCTATACATCTATTTGTTCCTGTATTGACTATTACTTGCCTGACCATTCTGTTAAATAAGCCTTTCATTTGGATCTGCACTTCCTTTTCAGCTCATTGTCAGTTCAGTTTTTAAAAATATTGAATTCGAAGACACTGGAAAGTATAGTTTTGACTTATGGTTGTAATCATGAATAAGAGGCTGACTAGGAAGTACACTGAAAAAAATGATTAATTGGATTTACAAAATGTTTTGGTTGCAAGCAATTTAGATGGGCTGAATGAAACCAACAAATTAAATTTAAAATTCAACTTAATTTGATTGTTCAAATTCAGCCCTTATAGATTGTTTGCAACCACTTAAATTTTGTAAATCCAAGGAAACATTTTATATGTAGACGTTGACTGTAATTGTAATGGTAAAACGTCTGTTCAGTTAGATAGCTATCTAGTTTCAGAAAGGTTATCAAATATGCCTATGTGTAATTTAATTATTTATTTGAACGTTTTTTTCTTAAATGAAAGTGCTTAATAGGATAGTTTACCAAAATATGTTCCTAATAATTAACCCAAAAATCTCAGTAATTACTCACCCTTATGTTGTTCCAAACCCATTCTGAATACAAATATAGATATTCTATATCAAATCTGAGAGCTCCTTTATTCTTCAGATAACAAGGGACTCGTTCAAAGATGAGAAAGGTACTAAAAAGACATCATCAAAACTGTCCATAAGTCTTCAGGGATTCAATCTAAATATTAAGAAGCTAAGAGAGTAATTTAGTGTACAAATACAACAAAATCAATTACTTTATTCAATAGCTTCTTATACTCAGTGCCAGTGTGGGGGTGTGCTTTCAGTAATGTACATGTGTGACTTCTTTTGTCCGAAACAAAAAGCACAGGCTCATCCAAGGTAATCTGTCAGCATTCTCATGAACGTGCCCCCTATACTGACACTGAGAAGAAGCAGTGGTTAATTAAAGCCATTACTTTTGTTTTTTGTAACTAATGTCAAGGTGGAAGGAAAAAAAAAAACAGAAAAAATAATTACATTGTTTTGTGTGATTGTGTCTGTAGCTACTTCCCTGAATGTGACCTCGTAAACTTCGGGTCATGGTTTGTCTTCGCATTTCCACTCATGCTTCTCTTCCTCATTCTGGGCTGGATCTGGATTGCTTTTCTCTATGGGGGTCTCAATACACGGTAAATATGTGATTTGAACACTTACCGGGGAAATGCACTGTAGGTTCCGTATTAGGTTCACAGCTTCTCAGTGGACCCATAAATATGATCACCTTCATGAGTGCAACTACTAATAGAGGAAAAGTTGCTGTATAAATACAAACGAATATGTGTAAAATATTATTTAGCAAATATTTAGTCTCTGTTATGTTTAAGAAGCTTTTTAGTATTCAACATTTTATTTATTTTTAATTATTTGGAGCAATGCTTATATATATATATATATATATATATATATATATATATATATATATATATATATATATATATATATATATATATAAATAAATATAAATTATATATAAAATGTAGCTTATTTTTATATGTACATTTTCATGACCTGCAGATCGCTGTTTTTTCTTTTAATAATTAAATTACATATCTTAAATGTCTGTTTTTGACCAGACTTTGTATCAGCAAAAATGATGAGCGGGCTGCAGCAGAAGCTAAAGCAAATGCTGTTATTGATGAAGACTACAAGAAACTGGGCCCGATAAAGTAAGTCACTGAGCACTCACCTCTGTTGTGTTTTCGACATATTCATTCGATTCAAATATATTCTTCTCTTCAACTAGATTTGCAGAAGGATCTATCGCTTTCTTCTTTATTATTTTTGCCATCCTACTCTTCACACGAGATCCAAAGTTTGTGACCGGATGGTCGGTTTTCTTCCCCAAAGGGTAAGAAATACAGGTAGTGAAAAATATGAGTGACATGTTTTTACTTTAAGAGCGATGTAAGATGAATCCATGTCTTTTTCAAGTTTTAGAGGTGTTAATGTATTTACAATTTTAACATCTCTAATAACAAATTTACCTTGTTCTGATGGACTATTTTTAACCTTTAAGACTATAACCTGAGCAACTGCATAAATACTTTATTTTTTACAACATAATTAGTTAGATTAATAATCAGTACAATGTCATAATACAAACAACTGTTTCAGCATTAGACTAATTATTGTTGTCAAAATATGTCATGCATTTACACAATAGCAGGATGTTCATGCCCTCATTGTGCAAATGCCAAATGCATTTCATATGTGCTTAAGCAAACCTGTGCTACTAGGATTTAATTGATTTACATTCAGTAACACATTGGAACACTGTTAATATAAATGTCAATCACTGAAATTAAAGGTTAAGTTATACACTATGTCAGGTTAATCTTTAAACTGGATTCCACTTACAGTGTAAGCCAGCAAAAAGTCTTTTTTTTTCTTCTTCTTTTTTTGTGGTCCATCACACTAATGCACATGGACAGACAGGTTCAAAAATATGGACCAGTTTATCCGTTTCCTCCACTGAGCTGACCTTTCTCTATCTCCAGGATGTCAGTTCACTTTGAGTCATCTCCAAACTAGCCAGATATCCAGCAAGTAGAGACAAATAGAAGCAGAGAGAGAACAGAGTAAGACATTTCTGGGTGATTCAACACCTGTAGATGAGTGGAACAGGACTGCAAGCACGGCCAACATGATATGATGAATTGGTTAGCAGGGTTATGGCAATTACACTGATTCTCTGCTTCATATTAATGTGCTGAGATGTGATAGCAGCAGTGTTGCTTGCTTTAATGTCTTGTCTGACATTTTCCTTCACATTTAAATCTTATGTTCTTCTGTGATGTTCCAAGTTTTACACTACTTAGACCTTTAAATTGAACATTTGTAGGCGGATTATAGATTTTTGTCTTGCTCCTGACAAAACCCATGCCACACATACTACACATGTCCACTAAGTAATGAAAATAATAAAAACTATTTGCCTTAGGAATAGAAGTCAGTTTGAGTATTTTTTTTATTTCTATTTATTTGCTTGTTTATTTTACAGGGACAATACACTTGACATTGTTATACAAAGATAACCGATGTTGCGTACATAGGGCATATAGCATAAAGCTAATTTGCAGTCCTCGTCCATGGTTAGGCTTTACATTAAAAAATAAAAAATAAAAACAATCAAGAATAAAACACAATACAAGAAGGTTTTGCAGCTCTGATTATTTATTCATTCTCCTTCGGCTTAGTTTCTTGTTTATCAAGAACACCACAGCAGAATGAACTGCCAACTATTCCGGCTTATGTTTTACGCAGTGGATGCCCTTCCAGCAACCCAGTACTGGGAAACACCCATACACACTCGCATTCTTACACACACTCATACATTACGGCCAATTTAGTTTATGTAGCTCACTTACAGCACATGTCTTTGGAACATGAACACTGGCAAACTCCACACAGAAATGCCAACTGCCTCAGCTGGTATTTGAACCAGCGACCTTTCTGCTGTGAGGCAAAAGTGCTAACCACTAAGCCACAATACTGCCCCAGCAAGGGATTAGTTCACCTCAAAATGTTTTCATACTGTATATACCATTAAAGTCAGAATTATAAGCCCCCTTTAATTGTTTTTTTTTTTAATATTTTATAAATGATGTTTAACAGGGCAAGGAAATTTTCACAGCATGTCTGATATCGTATTTGTTTTATTTCGGCTAGAATAAAAGCATTTAAAAAAAAAAAAAAAAAAAAAAAAAATATATATATATATATATATATATATATATATATATATATATATATATATATATATATATATATATATATATATATTAAGGTCAATATTATTAGCCCCTTTAAGCTATATGTTTTTTCGATAGTCTACAGAACAAACCATTATTATACAATAACTTGCCTAGCTAACCTAATTAACTTAATGAAGCCTTTATATGTCACTTTAAGCTGTATAAAAATGTCTTGAAAAATATCTAGTAAAATATTATTTACTGTCATCATAACAAAGATAAAATAAATCAGTTATTAGAAATGAGTAATACAAATTTATATGTTTAGAAATGTGTTGCAAAAATCTTCTCTCCATTAAACAGAAATTGGGGAAAAAAGAAACAGGGGGGCTTATAATTCAAGGGGGGGGGGTGTAATAATTCTGAGATCAACTATATATATAACTATAACTAAATGTGCTCATATTATGAATCAGGTCAATTTAAAAGAAATGGATTATGCTATGAAGCATCATACCTTTAGAACAACACAGTGGTGAGTAAATTCTAAATTTATTTACCCACCACTGTGTTGTATAGTTTAGGTTTTTTTTTTACATAAACATAGATCAGTAAACATACATCTTATTAGTTCAAATGTGTCACATGAGACACAGAAATGAATCTCATTGGTCATCAATCATCAAGCATGCATGACTGAATTTGAATGCTGTAAACCAGTGCCCTCAAACTCAATTCCTGGAGGGCCATAGCTTTGCACAGTTTAGCTCCAACCAACTCCAACTCATACCTGCTTAATAGTCTCTAGTCGACTTGGACACCTTTATTAGTTGGATCAGCTGTTTTTTTATTTTAGGGTTGGAACAAAACTGTGCAAAGCTGCTGCCCTCCAGGAATCCAGTTAGACCTATGCTGTAAAAATTGCTCACTACAATAAACAATGCCTGATTTCACAACCTTCAATGGAAAGACAAAAATCTGTCACATGTTCTTTTTGAACATAACTATAACCTTTTATAACATCTGTTTCATCTGTAACATCTGATCACTTTTAAGCAGTATGCGTAAATATTTTAGTAAATGGCTAACAGCTTGTTAACCAAAGTAGATCCCGAATAATCACCACTGAATGGTGTGTAATCGTTTCTCTCTGCATGTGTGTGTGTTTATTTCCTATCAGCTATGTGTCTGATGCTGTGACTGGAGTCATCATCATCTCCATCCTCTTTTTCTTTCCATCTCAGCGTCCATCTCTCCGCTGGTGGTTCGATTCCAGAGGTCAGTGGGTGGTTTATTGACTTTCTGTATCCTGGTCTTACAGCAGCTGAGAGAATTGAGCTACAAATGATTAAATTATGAACTTCAAATTGAAGCAAGTCAACAGTCCATCAATAATATTCAAAATTATATGCTAAATCAAGCCAAATAAAGCAGAATTTGGAAACTGAATTTTTTGGCAGGCAAAACGCTACATGTCATCGACTCAGTAAATGTCCAGGAGCACAGTTCATTCTGGTAGCAAAGAGGTTTGTAGAACACGTGTGAATGTGGTTAATGTTGAATAAGAGGAGGAATGTTAACGATTCAGATTAGTCTGTCTCAGAGAGATCCAGTAGAGAACTGTGAGCAGAGCGGTTATAATAATCTGCAAAAAAAGATATCTCTTAATAAGTGGCTCGGTGCACATTCTACACATTTAAAAAGCCAAGTAGAAATGCATGTAAACATGTTAATATTTCTGAATCTCCCTATCTGAAACATTCAGTTATTATTGTAGTTAAAGGTGACCTATTATGTTCCTTTTTACATGATGTAAAATAAGTCTCTGGTGTCCCTAGAATGCGAATGTGATTTTGTCTGCTCAAAATGCCCCACTAATAATGTTTTATAACTCTTTGAAACTGCCCCTTTTAGGCTTTGATCTTAATTGTGCAGTTTTGGTGGCTGTCGCTTTATATTCAAATAAGACTGTGCTCTTTTTGAAGGAGGGCGGAGTGTCAGCATAGTGGCAGATTCGAAAACAAGACTAACTTCCTATGCTTATGAGGGAGAGATTGTCACTAATGGGTGGGGCTTTCCCTCTCTGATGACATGTACAAATAAAGAATGTCAACCAAAGTGTTTCTGCAGACAGTTTTTAATGAAGTGTGATAAAAAAATTAAGTTAACAAATTTTTACCATTAGAAGCTGGTTATATTCACAGACTGTTGCCACACAACTATTTTTAAAGCTCTTATAAAAGTGATTTTTGCAGAATAGGTCCACTTTAAAACTTAAATTAAATCTAGATTTCACAAGATGTACCTTTATAAATGGTTTTTAAATATCATGTAAATATAATTTAATACTGAACTCTAAAAGCTGACTCTTCATAGCAGTTAAATGCCTTTTTAGAAAGACATTTGTTTATCCATGTTGCTTAAAAGAAAAAAAACATATTTTCTTACATCAGCTCTAAACACAATTTGTCATTCGTTGTGTTGTGTATTACATGTTTGTGTATATGTAAAGGGATTAAAATAATTTATCAATTACTCCATTATAATGAAGTGAATGTTCGTTAAATATTTCTTACTTTCTGTAATAATTTAATTAAAAAAATGTTTTATATATTCCACATGGTAAACAAACAATGACTTATTATTTTAATTGTAACTATGCTGCCTATAATTATATATTATAGTTCTAGTTAACATTCTAGTTTTAAACTTAATTGCAATTTAAAAGCTTGACTAGGTTAATTGGACAAGTCATTGAACCACAGTGTTCTGAAGCCAGTCGAAAAAAATTATTTTATAAGGGCTAATAACATTGACTCTAAAATGATACACAGTTGAAGGCAAAATTATTAACCCCCCTTTGAATTTCTTTTTTTTTTTTTTTTTTAAATATTACCAAAATGCTGTTTAACAGAGCAAGGCCATTTTCACAGTAAGTCTGAAAATATGTTTTCTTCTGGAGAAAGTTTTATTTGTTTTATTTCGGCTAGAATAAAAGCAGTTTTGAATTTTTTCACCATTTTAAGGACAAAATTATTTAAGCTATATTTTTTACTGATAGTCTACAAAACAAACCATCGTTATACAATAACTTGCCTAATTACCCTAACCTGGCTAGTTACCCTAATTAACCTAGTTAAGCCTTTAAATGTCACTTTAAGCTGGATAGAAGTGTCTTAAAAAATATCTAGTCAAATGTTTTGTGCTGTCATCATAGCGAAGACAAAAAAATTCAGTTATTAGAAATGAGTTATTAAAACTATTATATTTAGAAATGTGTTGAAAAAAAATCTTCTCTCCGTTAAACAGAAATTGGGGAAAAAATAAACAGGGGGGGGGCGAATAATTCTGACTTCAACTGTATGTGTAATATTTAATTTATTTCATTAATCTTTCTTCGGCTTAGTCCCTTTATTCATCAGGGCTTCCCACAGTGGAATGAACCAACTTAATTTATTTATTTAATATACAAATTTATCAAAAATATGCTTCGTAAAAGGTTTAAATATCTTGAAAAGTTTAAACGTTTTATAAAAGTAATTCTAATAGGTCCTCTTTAAAATACCTTTATAAATGGTTTTATGGTCCCAGGTAACATATATGTGTGCGTGTGTGTGTGTGTGTGTGTGTGTGTGTGTGTGTGTGTGTGTGTGTGTGTGTGCGTGTGTGTTTCCTGGGACCACAAAACTGAACTTTAGAAACAATATGCTTATTTAGCATGACTCAGGCTAATTCTCATTGCATTAAAAGATAACATACTTTCTTACATCAGCTCTGACCGGTAATAACAACATATTCTAACTTTACAGTCTAAAAAAAAACCCTCTAATAAAATTTTTTTATTGTCTTTGCCATGATGACAATACATGTCAAATTGGGTTGCAGCTGGAAAGGCATAAAAAAAGTGCTGGATAAGTTGGCGGTTCATTCTGCTGTGGCGACCCCGGATTAATAAAGACACTAAGCCGAAAAAAAAATGAATGAATGAATGATGAAAATACATACTATTTCACTAGCTATTGTGCAAGATACTAGTATTCAGCCTTAATTAAAAAAAATGTATTTATGTAATATACAGCTTAATTAAAAATATTTTTTACTCCACTCAATATAAATAAGATATAATATTTACTCTGGTAAAAATAAATAAGTCTTTCTCCAGAAAATAAAAATAAACTGTGAAATCTTCCTTGCTTTGCTAAACATCACTTTTCTTATAAATCCATCTGTTGGTCATGGGCAGTGTTTTATGTTGAAAGCTGTGAAATGTGCCAGCATCAGACATGCTGGAGTCCACATTACCATTTTTAGTATCAACCAAACAAAGTAAAGTTCTACATTTCATCTCCTGTCAGATGCAGTTTTTTTCCTCCACCAGTTCCAAATCAATTTTCCTTCCTTGTGCAGTTCAAAAGATGTAATCAAATTGAGATGTCAAACACACAGCGTTTCCTGTAGACGCTTTGCTCAACAACATGAATGCAGAGACAGAGCAAGCTGGAGAATGAAAACATCTTAAACTCTGCATGGTGTTATATATATATTTATATATTTGTGCATTCATACAGGTTCATTCAGATTTATCGCACGACTGATATGAGTCTTTCAGCAAACTATTCTATTTACACCCCCACATTGAAAATGTTTATATTTCACTTTCATGTTTTTTTTTTTGCTTATTTTATTTGTACTTAATCAGAGGCAGAGATGGTCAGACTCATGAAGTCATAATTCATTTTCTTTTTCAGCCTCCAATACTCCATATGTGCCCCTGTTGTCATGGAGAAAAGCTCAGGAGTGCGTGCCATGGAATATTATTTTGCTGCTAGGTGGTGGATTTGCAATGGCTAAAGGCTGTGAGGTAGTTCATTACCTGTTTTTTGTTATTTTTAATGAAATAAATCTGAAATACATGGCTAATAGATGAATTTGTAATTAATACCTAAATATTCTAATGCAATTGAAATACATTATATGTACCATTATGAATTGTATAGCAATAAAACTAATGGAACAACAGAAAATAAGTGTGTCAGAATGTAACGGCAAATGTATATTCCTTTTTTTTAATAGATTTTTTTTGGTAATAGGAGTCCGGCTTAGCAGTATGGATAGGAAACCACTTGCAGCCTCTGGCTCAGGTTCCACCTCCAGTCGCTGTGATGCTCATCACAGCCTTCATTGCCTGCTTCACTGAATTTGCCAGTAACACAGCCACCATCATCATCTTCCTTCCTGTCATCGCTGAACTAGTATGCACAAATATGCCGCACATCTTTGTGTTTACAGTTTGTTGTGTAGATGGGGATTTATTCTTCATATTTATAGAAGTCTTTTATGCTCACCAAGGCAACAATTATTTATAAAACAGATCTACAGTAGTGAGTCTCATTCACTAATAACAGTTTATGCATATATTATATGTGCATATTAATAACACAGATTATACATATTTAAAGAACATTTAACCTAATTTACAAACATGTATGTGTGGTTTCATCATTGAACATTGAACTAAAGTATTTTAAATGAGCAGCAAAATCAGTGTTTTAAAATAAGTGCTAGTGATTTTTTTTTTTTTGCATTATTTATTCCTGAAATAGCAAATCTTAATTTTCAGGATTGTTACTTCAGTTTTCAGTGTTACATGATCTTTCAGATAACTAATAATGCTGATTTTGGTGCTTGAGAGATAGTATTACACTTAAAACCATTTAAAAACTTTATAAAAACCTTTTTTTTTTGTACTTTGATGAACAGAAAGTTTAAATTCCTAAATGCTTTTACAACTTGTGCTTCAGATACTCATGAAAAAACTTAACATGTGTTTTAAAGCCTTGTCAGTGAGAACTTCTGAAAGAAATATAGTTTTCTGAGCACTCAGGAATGAAGTTTGTGCACATTATTGCAGCTTTACCAAGCCTTTACTCCTCTGGGTGAGAAATATTTTAAATTCAGGACAATGGGATGCATGTATGTTTTCAGACCACAGACAAGTCAATCTTAAACTATGTTTTAGAACTCAGAACAAACTTGTTGGTCTAAAAACATCTTATTTTTAAGCCAATCTGCCAAATTGACAGGTTGTGCAATGAGACACTTTTACTAATTAATAATTTTTAATAATATTAATAATTGTGTGGCTGAATTTCTATGGGGACTTTTACATCTCTCCATGATTAGCTCTACTCAGCGATTCACCCTGTAATAGCTAAATAATGTGAGACAAACAAAGGTCTATGCAGAATCCAAATGTAAAGATGGCTCTGATGACAACAAAACACTGTTCAGTGCAAATGCATTGCCTTTTTTCTGATCCCAGCATTAAGAAACAGTAGATGAACTGTAATTTAATAACAACCCAGAACAATCCAAATCCATTTGTCTAAATTTTTTTCAGAAAGGCAATTGACCCTTTTCACAAACCTGGTAAAAAAAAAATATTTGCAGAATGGGAAAATCTCATCATTCACTGGGCTCTAAGTTTTCCCAACTATGATGACTTCCGCTACTGAGGAAACCGGAAATGTGAAAAGGGTCTATGCTGTGCCAACAATATTGGATCTGACAGTAATATTGCACCGGAGTCGATGTAATTGTTTTATTATGCGATCACAATTGCTTTGGGAGTCAATACAGATCGTTTACTATGTACTCAGTATTTTGGTGTTATTAACCTAAATCACTGCAGCGTTCGTCTATAGAAGATTTAGGCTGTCAAACAGGCATACCTGTATGCAAACAGTACGCCTATCATAACAGGGGGCATTTAATTTAAAGTCTACAAGAACAGAACAGCACAGAAAACAACAGTCTATTACTTCTAAAGTATATTTTTGTTTAATGTAAAAATTTATAATAATTATGAGTGTATATCAGGGAACAGTACAATATAAAGAACAAATAAGCCAGTGTATGTCCCTCTTAAAAGGATAGTTCATCTCCAAAGTAAAAATTTAATCAACATTTACTGTCCCTCAAGTGGCTTCAAAGCTGTACAGTATGTTTGTTTTGTTTAATTAAACACAAAAAAAGTTATTCTGAAAAAATGTCAGAAACATAACGATGGACTTCTAGGTACAACAAATACTATGTAAGACAATTGCTGCGTACCAATTTGCATACTTATACTATGTGTGAAGAAAAACTACATTCCCTTGAGTGTGTAACAGTATGCAAGATTTGGGAAACACTTTCTCATTAACAAACCGTTATGTTGCTTAGTTACGTCCCCTGTTAATCATCTCGACACATCATCCAAATTTTGTTCCTATTTAATTACCTACCATATTGTAGGTGCAGCAGCAGGTTAATCTGCCATTTGTGAGTCTTTCATGCAGAGAAATCTCCTTAGGTCTTTGGATAATTATGCATTTAGAAGTCCAAACATGTCTTTTATATAAGTTCACATTACTGTTGCAGAGTAAATATAACATGGAAAATGCAATTTACAGTTTTTTTTCAGTTGGCTGTATATGAATTAATAGTCATTCAAACAAATTTACAAAGGCCTTTCTACTTGACGATTGGTCCTGCGCATCCAACATGTTTGTTTACAGTTTTTACCTGAGGTTTGAAGCTTTAATTAAATTCACGTCCATGCACAATGTATTGTGGGCACTATAAGCAGTTCTACACCTAATTGCAAATAGTACACCATCTAGGAATCCTCGGCATACTCTATTCAACATAGTAAGGTTTGCAAATACTATTTAGGAAGGATAGTATACAAATTGGGATGAACCAAATGGTTACAGGTTTTCATCAATTTCCAAAATATCTATTGCAATTTTGTAATATTGTAATTTTGGGTGAATTATCCATACAGTAGGGGTGGCATGGTGGCTTAGTAGTTAGCACTGTCCCCTCACAGCCATAAGGTCACTGGTTGGAGTCCCAGCTGGGCCAGTTGGCATTTCTGTGTGGAGTTTGCATGTTTTCCCGTGTTTGCATTGGTTTCCTCCACAGTCTAAAGACATGCAGTACAGGTGAATTGGGTAAACAAAGTTGGCTGTAGTGAAGGAGAGTGTTTGGGAATGAGAGTGTATGGGTGTTTCCCAGTACTGGGTTGCAGCTGGAAGGCCATCCACTGCGTAAAACACATGCTGGAATAGTTGGCGGTTTATTCCACTGTGGTGACCCCTGATAAATAAGGGATTAAGCTGAAGGAATGAATGAACCCATACGATACAGAAGGTAAATCCTATACATTAGGAATACATTGTGACTTTACACCTCCTATATTTTCAGGCAATCCGTGTGAAAGTGAACCCGCTGTACTTCATGATCCCAGCAACGACTGGATGCTCTTATGCTTTCATGCTTCCTGTGTCCACACCTCCAAACTCAATCGCCTTCGCCTCCGGACACCTGATGGTCAAAGACATGGTGAGAAAACAACCACAAAAACACATAAAGATCAATAATCCTGAGTACACTGACGCAGTTTTCAGGTACGCAATAAGACGCATATGTGTGTGTGTGTGTTTACAGGTCAAAACAGGGTTTGTGATGAACATCCTGGGAATTCTGTGTGTGTCTCTGGCCATGAACACATGGGCTCTTCATATGTTCAATCTTCACTTGTACCCTGATTGGGCAAGACCTTTAAATGCTTCATTAGCAACGGTGGCTACACATACTGTAGCGGCTATGAATATGACTGGCTAGAGAGATGGATTTGACATATACATTTATATACTGTATATTGTGGATATCATGTGTATATACGACTAAAGTGAAATGGAAAATTACCTAACTGGTGGATTCCTGCTGTGGATGGAGCAACATTATCATGACCTCACTTCCTGCTCAGTCCCGCCTTCTTGTGCTTGAGGCCACTTCTGCAACTTGGGGCAGGAAATTAAAGAATGTTTTAAACTTCACAGGTATGCGAAAAAAATAAGGACAGTTGTCAGATTCTCTTGATTTATAGTTATGCATTTGAGTAAAATATTATTTTTGTTTTATTCTGTAAACTACTGATTTAAATTTAAAATAAATTATTGTAATTTAAAGATTTTTTTTGTATTAAATGATTACATGCATAACATGTTTATATTCATTTTAAGACAACAGAATACAAAGCTTTAACTTCAGAAGAGTTAAGAAAGCTGTTTATTGGTTTTAATAAGACAAATTTTCTCTCACAACATATGAATCTGTTTGCTATTCTGACTAATTGTCAGTGACTAGGTTTACATGGGCATCAGTAATCAAATTATTTGCCTTGATCTGAATTAGACAATAGTATGATTAAGGTGTTTACATGAGTTGCTTTATGAATGTTCCTTTCATGATTTATGATTTACATGTTATAGCACATAAATCGATCAATGTCATTGCATCGCTGCGCTATCCACAATTCCTCCAGAGTTTCATGTAATTTCGGGTGTTTAATTTTTAATTTGTCATCTTTAACTACAGTTTGACATTTCACATTTATTTAGGAGAATTTCATTCATGCCCCCTAGACGAACAAGATACTGTATGTGAGTATAAACTGTTGGAAGAGTGTAGTTTTAATGGAATTTAATATCGCATAAAAAAAATTCAGCAAATCGCAATTCAGATGTCAGTGGTCCTTCACTGACTCAGTAGGTGCAGGAAATAGTGTCAAACATCCGTTCATTGTGTGTATAGACTATCCTGTTACAAAATGCGGTGAAAATCTTTTACAACGTAATAGTAATAGATAGATTTTTTACATGTCTGTACTGTACTTGAATAATACGATTAAAATCGCATACTCCACGTCTTAATCCGATTTCTGTTTTCTAATTTTAGCCATATTAAGGTAGTCAAAAATTGCTGTTTACATGGCTGACTCTTAATCAGAGTATTGTCTTAAGTGCATTAAAATCAGATTATTGGTGTCCATATTAACATACATTCTGCAAAATAAAAGTGCAATAAAAACGACCATATTTTTGTTTCATATTTGGAAATGTTATCAGACCTTTAACAAAATAAAACAAAAATTTACATTTTACTCAAACCCAATCCATTAAATATGTGGATTCAAGGGCTCTTTGATTAGTTTTTCCATAGCTGTATAATTTTTTTTATACATGTAGTTTCACACAGGTAGAAAACTTATTTAAAATAATGTTATAGTTTTAAAGCAAATCTGAACATTTGTAATGCATAATGCATCTATCTTTTAGATTGTAAATGTGTTGTTTTAATATTGTAAATTTGTTTTATTTATATAGTGTGTGCTGTAACTAACAATTCATATTTCTATCATTTTAATTCTGTTTAGTATTCTTAAAACATAATTAAAACTTTGAACAAAGAAAATGATTAGTTATTGGTGAACTACTAAACCAGGGGCACAATTAAAGGGCACCTATGATGAAAATAATCTTTTGTAAGCTGTTTGGACAAAACTGTGTGTTGGTGTAGTGTCAACAGTCATACTGGGGTGATATAAAGACAATAAGTCTCTTTTTTTAATTTCCTAATGTTAAAATAGGATCAAAATCCCTCCCATTTTAAGGCCACGCAACTTGATGTAGGAGTGTGGTTCTGTTCAGCTCACTGTGATCATCAATCATCATCAAATGTGATCAAGAATCAGTTTTACAGTGCATGTATGCAATGAATTACAGTGATTTTTCTGTCTTTATAACCACAACCGCATGGCAGTATAATTATAAAAGATGATGCTTTAATCCCTCTTTGTGGACTATAAATTAAGTTTATTTAGTACAATAATGGATATCCATACAGCAGTGGATATTAACGTGAATCCTGTCACATTTGCAGTGCAAAAACAGTGCAGAGTTAAACATGCGTGCTGCATGTGTGCTTGAACTTTGTAACAACATTGTGTGTGACTCATCGTTGCAGAGAGGCTTAAATTAACTCCACAACAAATGCATTAAATAATGGTTGGATAAGTTTTTACTGTAGGATTTCTCACAAATGTTACGTGACATCTGCTTCATTTATGTCTGTCACTGTGCTGTTTATCTGACGCAGCCAAGGCGAAGATCGAGGCACACTCTGACATGCACATGGGAATGGTGGGCGGGGAGAACTAGCATTAAAGGCACAGGAAACAATAACAGCCTCAAATTGTTCAATACAGAAAATTAAAATATTCTGAAAGGTATAATAACTAATCTGATGGGTGTTTTGAGCTGAAACTTTACAGACACATTCTGGAGACACAAAAGACTTCTCTAAATATTGAAAAAGGGGTAAAATAGGTGCCCTTTAAAGGAATAATTTGTAAAATAATTAAAAGCTGTTAATTTATTCAGGATTTCCAAATGTGTTGATTTGATGTTGATGTGTTGACTTTTTTTCATTAGTAGAACATTAAGGAATATTTTAGCTGAAACTGTGGTAAAATACAGGTCAATGGCTATTAGACAATATATATATATATATATATATATATATATATATATATATATATATATATATATATATATATATATATATATATATATATAAACATATTGACAAAGCAAAATTAATACCCATTGCGGAAAAGGAGAGTACATTTATTTATTTTATTGTTTTAATTTTTACTAAACTATCTCAAAAACTCCAGTCTGCATTAATTAATACACACAAAAAACGCATACAAAACAATAACATGGGAACGTGGAACAATGGTCATGCTTACAAATGCCCCAAAACAGTAAAAATACAGTACATGTTCAATAAAAACCACAAGAAACCAGCAAGCACAGCATTAACACACTTCCCTTAGGATATGGTTTTGTTTTTTTTCTGCATTATCATGTGTTGCAGTATGACCTGTGTTTGGTTCTCATGTGAGTCTGAGCAACTTAATGAGTCATGGTGCATGTGTGTTCCGAGCCCAGCTCACAGTCATAGGATTGTGTGTATGTGTGTGTGTATATAAATATAAGTGTGAGCTTTTGGTGTCCAGCTCAATATGAAACTGGCCGGTTCAGTTATAATGATGACAAATCGTTTAATGTGAGATAAATCCATCCTCTTCTCCAGGTCTTCTCATAACAAACAGTAACAATGGCCTTACAAAGCCATCTCCGTCTGTTTTCTGTCAGGTATGTCAATATTTTTTAGCATTTTTAAAAAAGTATAATACAGCCAAATGTATAATGACTTAGATTATTATTATTATTATTACAGATCGAATGGCAAGCATAATCATTATTTATTATGTTACTGAATGCGTAACCTATAGTTGTGCATATTTGATTTGCATTACATATAGTACTAATGTATGTACTATTATGTAATATGATTAAACACGATTATTAGTGCTGTCTTAATATTAGACCTGTCATGATAAGGAATTTTGTTGTGCGATATATTGTGACAGAAATTGTTGCGATAAGTGATATTGTCATTTTGAGATCATTTTATGCCACTGATTATATAATAATGCAAATAGCCATTAACACTTTAAAATACTTAGCATTCTTAAGGCTATTTAGATTCTGTAATTTAATGTTTAAAAAAGGTAAATATCCTGTTATATATACTATTAAATTTCCAATTATAAACGTTGACAACAGTGAGGTAGAACATAAACATCATAGTAAAATGGCTTTAACGTTATATGTGAATTTGTAAATATACCGTTGACGTCAGAATTATTTGCCCCCTGTTTATTTTTTCCCCAATTTCTGTTTAACGGAGACGTTTTTCTCAACACATTTCCAAACATAATAGTTTTAATAACTCATCTCTAATAACTGATTTATTGTATCTTTGCTATGAGGACAGTAAATAATATTTGACTAGATATTTTTTAAGATGCTTACAGCTTAAAGTGACATTTAAAGGCTTAATTGGGTTAGTTAGGTTAACTAGGCAGGTTAGGGTAATTAAGCAAATCAGTGTATAATGATGGTTTGTTCTATAGACTATCGAAAAATATATAGCTTAAAGGGGCTTTTAATTTTTTTTAAACTGCTTTTATTCTAGCCAAAATAAAACAATTTAGACTTTCTCCAGAAGAAAAAAATATTATCAGACATACTGTGAAGGGGGGGCTAATAAATCTGACATTAACTGTATATTGCAATGGTAAAAATTATTGAGGTCATCTCCGAGTATTGCACGATTAGTCAATATATTTATTATTGTGACAGGCCTAATAAATATGATATTTATACACGTATTATGATATGGGATGCAAGAGAGATGTCAAAAAAGAGTTTTAAGAGTGATGTACATAGAAAGATTTTAAGAGTTGACCCATAGAAAAAGACCCCTAACACAGTCAATCCTGGCAATATTCAAAAGGACTGACTGACAGAGAGAGTCTGATTAATCTGTCCATGAACCTGTCACCTTTTGTTACATGCATTTGTTGTATAGCCATAGAGATGTGATATTTCTAGACAATTATTTCAGAGATAGCTCACAGCACATCATTTCATAAAAATCAATTGCAGTATATTATTTGCTTTACTGACTCATCCAGTTTTTTTTAGAGATAAACATTTCATTTCACCTGATAGGTCTTTAAAGTTAGGAATGATACTTTGTAAATGTAATACTGTAAGTAGTAGGTTTTGATTATCAATGTAACCGATTACTTTTTGTTTACTTTATTAATTTTATAATGTATATTAATGATTTTCAAGCATTTAAACCAGACGGTGAACCTTACAGTAGTACTAACAAAATCCTTTATCAAAATCAGCCATGGTTTTTATGAAGACCACTCTGAGATTAAATGCAGATTTAAAGTCACAACCAGAAATAGTTTAATAGTGTTTGAATTTTTTTGCACATCTATCAAATTAAACACTGACATCTAACAATGCACTAAACTTTTTCTTCTGTTAAACACAAAAAAAGACATTTTGAAAAATGTTGGAAACCAGTAGTCATTGACTAGTTGGAAAATTATCATATGGAAGTCAGTGGCTAAGTTCCCAACGTTCAGTTTTATCATTCATCATCCTCTTTTTATGTGTTCAGCAGACAAATTTAACTCAAACCGGTTTGGAGCAGTAGAAGATGAGTAAATTATGACAGAATTTTCATTTTTGCGTGAACTATCCCATTATTCCTAAATAAAAAAAATTAAAAAAATATAAATATGCTAATTCTACTTAAAGATGCCCTATCAAAAAAATCTGTGTATACCAAGGCATTGTCGAATAAAAAGAATGAAAATACTGTGAGCCTCAAACACGGTTTTTCCTCCTACTCATGTAAATTCTGTGAGGTTAAAACCCTGGTGGACAACAATCAGACCTAGGCAAGCACTCTTTAGAGTTAGTCAGAATGCAAAATGGAGGATATATACAGATTTGAAATTTGTTCAGCACCAAAGAGGCATAAGGTATTTGTATCTTATCGTGTTTAATGTGAAATAAGCCAGATATGTTTGTAATTTGAGGTATCAAACACATGAAGACTGCAGATTTTTTAAATGCACATTTAATAGTCATATCTTATTATCTTATTAGCTCATATAGCAATTTCTCTCGAGTAAAGAAATAGCAATACACTTTATTAAATGTCATCTGTCTATGCAGGGGATGATATTAATTCCTGACTATGTTTACATTTACATTATATAATAGTACATCTACATAATACATGTCTTTTTTTTTTTTTTTGATTCAGCCTATATTTTAATTTAGGTTACTTTAGGTGTCTGGTGGTTTAGATAGCTCACTCATTCTGTGCTATAATAAAACTCTCTACTTGAAGTACACATGAAATTAAATCTTTCTGTCATTAAAAAAAAAAAAAGTTTTCCATTGTAATCCAAAATTGACATCTAAAAATGCACTTCTTGTTACTGTAGCTTTCAGTTTAATTCTCGGATTACCTCTGTCTGAGGTATTGGGTGTGGTTAACATACATAGCTATGACAAACTCAGAAACATCAGAAATGGTGAAGAAGAGGTGTCTGTTGGATTGTAATAGCTCTCCCGAAACCCTTTTCCTGATCTTTTTTGAATGAAATGTCTACATCCAATCAGCTCACAGTAGAAAAAAAACAAGCCACGATCAATATTTACTCATTTAATATTCCATTTCTCTCGGAACTCCACCACAATACAAAAGAAACGGTTGCAGCTTTTGGTTTATGTGGACTTTAAGTAAAAAAAAAAAAATTAACAGGGCATCTAAGCTGCTTTGACACATTTCGAAAAGCGCTATATAAATAAACATGAATTGAATTGAATCTACCTCATTTGTTAAAATAATTTTGACCAATGATGTATGATTAATTTGCCCATGTATATTAGTGTACATTATGCCTGTGTGTATGTGTGCATGAGAAAGAGTGCAAGCTCTGAGAGCTGGCTTAAAGCTGAGCTCATTAATATTTATGACCTTTGTTATTATGGTCAACAAAGACCTTTTGATTCTAGAGGCGTTTTTGAAAGTAAGAAATAAGTATATAAAACCATTTCTGGAGGATATTTGAACCTACATACCTACTTAGTAGATATCAGAGACGCTAACTTATAGAATTTAACTTAATACATCAATGACATATACTGTATAAGTCATCTTTAATGGCTTTTAAATGGCAATGACTATGGTGGTTGAGAGAGCTTAATGTGCAGCAGTTTAAGAAAAAAATCATTTCCAAAAAACGCCAACATTGAGAAAAGATCTTCATTCATTTGACCACACATGTGCTGCAAATCCTCACAACACAGACACTTTAAAAATAACATGCTGCATTTTATCACAACATAGTTTATGAAAAAGTGCTGCATTTTCTCACAACACTCTCAAATAGCACTGAACACAATAGACATATTTCAAGGGGACCCTAAAACGTGATGGACCTGGCTATTTAGGTTATGGTTACTTAAGCTAATATTATACAACAGACAAGGAAAACAGGATATTAAAATGAACAAACAAAAAAACTCACCTTTCAAAGATCACCTACAGCTTCACCGAGCAATAGATTTTTGGGTCCCCTTGAAACATTTTCGCTGTGTTTCGTTGTTTTAGGCAAGTGTTTGAAAAGTGAGAAAATGCAGTGCATTTTTTGTAAATTGTTTGCATTGTGAGAAAATACAACACTTTTATTAATTTGTTTGTATTTTAAGAATTTGCAGCATGTGTGCTGTCAAACGGATGAAGATTTTTTCTTAATTTGCTGGTGTTTTTTGTAATTGCCACCATAAATGACACCATGCACATCAAAAACAGGCATAAATAATTTTAATATTTCCCAAATGATGTTTAACAGTGCAAGGAAATTTTCACAGTATGTCTGATAATATTTTTTTTCTTCTGGAGAAAGTCTTGTTGTTTTATTTCGGCTAGAATTAAAAAAAATAAATTAAAAAAATTTTATGTCAAAATTATTAGACCCTTCTCTTCGTTAAACGGAAATTTGTGAAAAAAAAAAAAAACAGGGGGGCTAAAAAAAACAGAGGTTAATAATTCTGACTTTAACTGTACTATATCTTTATTCTCTGACTGGTCTCTCTCTCTCTCTCTCCATGTTTTTCTATGTTAGATCATCATTGAAACAAAGTTTGGAGACTCTCTGGTTGTGTTACTCTTCTCCGACCCCTCAAGCTGCATCTCATCTGCTCACTCTGCTGGTTCTCTGCCTCTCATTGGTTGCTGTAACCTCCTCGCTGCTTTTCTATTGGCTCATTAATCTTTTGAGATATAACATCCAGACGGCACTGATCGCAGTTGGTATCTATGCCACAGCAGTGTTTATCCTGTCAGCTCTCATCCATCCATTCCGATGTGCCGTCACGCTAATCTTCCCGACACTGTTTACCCAACAGGGCCGCAAACTGCTTTTGTCAACATCTGTTATGATTGTGGTGCTGTACGTCCTACCTAACATGGCTGCCAACATTGCAACTTTAACACATGTTGTGAAGTGTGCATCAGAAAAACTCTCCCAAAGCCTCCTGAGTAGCTCAGAGCTCATAAACACCATCAAGGAAAATATGGTAACAACTGCTAAAGAGAACGTAAATCATAATTTAGTACATAAGCTGAGTGATTTTGATCACACCACAAATATTAACGTCTCTGAAGTGAAGGGACGGTTGCATTCCTTAAGTCAACATGTGAAGCAGGATTTCTCTAAAATTAAAAGTCAAGTACAGTATCTGAAGTTGCTGTTCAGCAGAATTTTTGCTGCCATTTTTGTTTTGTATTTGTTTTTGGAGTCCGCCATGTACATTCGCTCTTATTTGATGTCTGTAAGATTTGACAACACATATCTCACAAGTGGGCTTAGGAAAAAGGCAGTAGAAAAAGGGCTGGTGGTCGAATCAAAGGATGTGAAGAATGGTGTGAAGTCTACCAGTTTCAGAATAACTAAAAGAGAATTCTTCAGATGCCTGGCCCCAGCCCTGGTGATCACTCTGTATCTGCTGATGACAGTCTTTTTGATAGTGCTGGACCATTTCTTGTATTCCTTGGTGAAATCAGGTGGTCCTTGGATTTCCAACATGCCATCCACCAACGTCAGCGTCAACATCAACTTAAAGGTATAACCCATTCAAGCAGTTTCTCCCTATAACCTTCATAACTGTAAGGATATGTTTGCAATGTAGGGCATTATTAATTTTTCACATATTATTTTTGAAAATCTAAACTTAAAACTGAAAGATGCAATACAAAATATAACTCCAAGGAGCAGTGAATTGGGTTCAAGTACTAGGGCCGAGGAGTATATGTACAAATATATTATTCATTAAGCCTATTAACTAAAGAATTTTAATTAGGTTTATGGTTTCAGATAAAATTCAATAAAAATCGTGAGAATCTGTAACAGTTAAGTCGAAATGAAGGCAAGCGTTCTGAACCCAAGTGCAGATTATTCTTAAAAGTGCAAAACAAGCATAACAAAGCTAAACAATAATCTCCAAGCAAAACCATCAACATGTTTCAAGCCTTTCAAGCCACAAAAACATGGCTGGGCATGGCGAAAACAAAGACATAAACAACTCACCAACAGCGGTTTACAACGAACAAACAAAACTAAACCAAGAACAGGGAAACATGAAGGTGTATAAATACCAAGCATAAAGTATCACATGACATAAAAGAACCAATGAGAAGCTAAACACATAACAAAGATAAACCAATGAAAACATGACAAGATGACAAAACAATTACAAAATAAAAGACAGGACAACATGAAACACTTTACATCGGACTTGGGCCATGAAACAACAGTAGGCTTGGGCCATGGAGCAGAGGCGGGCCTTGACCATGGAACAACAGCAGGCATGGCAACATGGCCAGCGCCAGCAGAGCAGGCCTCGTGGGCAGTGACTCAAGCTCTACACCCCTGGAGCTTCATTGAAAAATATGAAACACACCCTGTCTCTTTAGCTGAAAATCAGTTTTAATTAGTTAATTAGTTAAATAGTAAAATGTATAGTTTATACAATATAGGAAATAAAGGCAAACAATCCGTCAAATGTGCAGAATCGGTGTACGGGGTTACATAATTTAACATTATAAGTATCTTATCTTTGCGTTCAGCAAATACACGTTACCTGAGAACAAGTAATATATTCCAAAGACCGAAGAGTCATTAGATACTAAATCTAAAAAAAATTATTTAATTAATCTTATTTAACAACTAAAGTAAGATTCAAATTGACCACTCAACATGTGACCATATCTTAAAACCCCCAGGGACCAGGGTACACACACAGGCCCTGATCTTATTAGTATCTGCCTTTGGAATCTGTATGGACTTTCTTGGTGAAAAGAAATGTTTTGCAATATAAACAGATGCATATAATAATTTGCATTCTTACATTACTTCCCATCATTGTGAATAACGATTCTGTCTTCTGTTCCTCTTCTGTTTCCAATAATTGTAACTATTCCAGGTTGGAACAAAAGTACCCATTCTTCAACTTACAGGCACAGACGGTTATAATGAATTGTTCAACTTCAACAGGACTTACACAGCCCTCATTCACTCTGATCCAAATATCTGTGAAGCTCAGTCCAGTCAATTGAATCCAGGTGTAGTGACTGCACTGGTGTTTCTCTATCTGTTCAGCTACACTTTGCTGCCACTGGATGTTTATGCTCGACGTCTTCGGAGGAAAGTTGCAGCTTCGTTCTTCCAGCAGCAGGAGGAGAGAAGAGTGGAGTTCCTTATTAAGAAGATTCAAAGTAAACAAAAAGAAAGGAAAAAAGTGTTCTTTATAGAGACCAAATTTCAAGATGAAGACGTCTCTGGAATGATAGACCTTTCCCATAAATAATATGCTTAATATTAAGCTGTGTATAGTCTGTTTTTTAATTAACTTGTACATATTCTAAGTAACATATTCAAATAAAAAATCCATGTTTGTATTTGTCAATTTAATATTTTGATTATCATTCATTTTCATCAGAAGACATAATGGAGTAGAAGATTTAAAGGGAACATATTTTGCAAAGAAAAAACAATTATAATGAGTTTGTAAATATATATCCAGCTTCTAATCGTAAACATTTAATATTGATTGACATTCTCTATTTTCCCATGTTTGCCCATGCCAGACATCACAGGAGTAAGTTCTGCCCATTAGTGACAATCTCTCCATCATTAGCATAGGACGTTAATCCATACTTGTCAACCCTCTTGTTTTTCCCTGGATTCTCCTATATTTTACAATTATATCCCGCTATTATCCCTTAAAGGTATTTTCCCATATTTCTCCCGTATTTTTTATATTTCTATAAAGGGTGACATTAAACATTGAAAAGCAAATTCTCCCTATATTCAACCCATACTGCCAAGCCACCAGGGGACGCCCCTTGCTCTTAAATTTGAATTTGTTTTGTGCTTTCATTTTATTTAGGCAGGAAAACACCTTTTAAATATAAAAAAATATATATCCCTTCCTTTCCATTATAGGCACTATTGCCCCTCCTATGCAATATTCAAAACAGTCAGTTCATGGAAGTGCAATACTGTCAAACGCATGCCATAGTGATAAATAGAGGCTGCTTCCCAAACAGATTCTGTACACACGATTTGAAGCAGAGCGAAAGTGGACACACTGGGTTTTGGGTGTGTGTTTGAATACAGACACATACACATAATAATAATAATAATCTCTGTACAATAATATAATAACATCTACACATATCTTGTTTTTGAATCTGCCCCTACGCCCTCTTTTGAAAAGAGCACACTCTCATTTGAATTTAAAGTGACAGTCACCAAAATGGCTTAAATAGGATCAAAGCCTAAAAAGGGCTGTTTCATAATGTTAAAAAACATTATTTGTGATGTATTTTGAGCTAAAACTTCACATACACATTCTGGGGACATCAGAGACTTATTTTACATCTTGTAAAAAAGAGCATAATAGGACCCCTTAAAAGTTTCATGTCTCCTTTGATAAAAAATTCTGCTCTGTAAACACTGTTGCTTTTAAACAATGCAGTTATTTCTAAGGGGCCCTAAATGTGGCTAATATAACTCACATCATTACACCCCTATCAGCAAGCTGAAAGGATAATATAATGAAAAATGGAGTTTAATAGATGTCCAAACATTACCTAAAACATGGCTAAATGTGGCGAGTCAGTGGAATCTAAAAACAGTCTACTGGGAAATGTAGCACGATAGGGTAAAATCAACTTGGCAAAGTGGTTTAGCTACATAAAAGCTATTTTTGCAATTTTCATTTTTTTTAAACCACTGTTAAACCACTGTTTGTTAAATTTGCAAGTTCTGTTTTTACAAACAAAGTTTGTTGATTTGCCGTTTCCCAAATCTGTCGCTTCAGTGAACATTAGCAAATTGCATCACAAGCTTGAGCACACGCAACTGCAGCTCTGGAGCTGTTGTTAGAAACATAGTTCCTGGCTGTGTTCTATTCCCACTTATCCCCTATGCCCTATTTATTTAGAACATTCTAACATTCACAGTTGTTATTAATAAAAAAAAAAAGTATTAAGGTCATCTCTCTAAGGTGTAACTTGTTTTTTAAACTATTTTTACAGTTCAGTTTTACCGATATTTATGTTTACAATTGTGCTCCCTTCACAGTGCACTTTGAAAACATTGATGTCATTTTGAACAAAGCCTCATGGCGAAAGCTATAGGTGACCTATTATTTATAAGCAGAATTTCTTTTAAAAATGTCATCAAATTGAACAGAATGAATGACTACACATGCCTATTTGAGAGCTGTATACTATTGTTAGACGTATATTATATCGCTGACAGTCCAAATGTAGCTTTGTTTTAGCCAAGACATCTATGTTTGGATGTCTAATAAATGTATTTAAATGACAACAAAAACAAATTACTTTCTGAGGATATACTTTCATGTTGTTTATGCCAAATTCTGACCAAAACATTGGACTCTTTTCACAAGCCTGTTGTGATGTGTTTAATGGTCATCAGCATCTTAAATCCTTGAAAGTTTTTATTATTTAGATTTTTTTTAAGAACGTATGAACATTTAATTGCATTTTCCTATGTAGTATATCATCTTTGCTTCAAATGACAAAAAACTAATTACCGCTGGTGCGAGACATTTTTATTGCAGTGTCTATGGGACAGGACAGTAAGTTTGACGTTATTCTCTTCTCTGGCTTCCGTCTCATACAATTCTTTCCCTTTTTCTGAAGTCTTTATAACATAATTGTGGAGTTTTTTTATTTATTATTTGAACAAATAAAATTGTAAATTATTTGTTTTATTCTCCCATCCACTGAGCTCTAAGTTATGCCAACTATGATGACTTCCACTACAGAGAACCTCGGAAATGGGAAAAAGGTGTATCGGTCAATCTTGCTGAAGCTTTCTGAATTGTATAGCCTCAGTTTGTTATCTTTAGATGACCGTAGTACCACCATGTCTTCTGCTGTTGTAGCTCTTCTTCATGTTTTGACTTGTTGTGTATTCAGAAATAATCTTCTGCAAACGCTGGGTGTAGCAAGTGTTTGTTTCACTAATGGCTCAAGCTAAAAAAAAAATATTTTTGAGTACATTTCCTATATAACAATCGATCTTACTGTACACGTATGACTGTTTATAAATCTTTTCCAAAAGAGAATCAATATTAATACAAGTATGAGCTTTAAGTGTTACTTTAGTGTTGTGTCAATTCACCGTCCAATGAAGTGCTGAAATGACCATCAATCCAACTAGAACATGATTGATTATCGAAATGAATAAGTTATTTGTATTTTCTATTTCTGTTTTTATATATAATTTTGTCATTATTATTTTATGAAATAGTACTTTAAATATATACTGTATAGATTTGCTGATTGCAATCTATAACATATATATTTGTAATTCACCTGTATGTAGGGACCCCTAAAATATTCTCAGATTATAATATGTTTTTTTGTTTATTTCTAACTGTGTGTAAGTAGTTAATCCAGCAACATTTGATTTTGTATTTTTATGACACAACATATTAAGAAAGCACTATTTTGCTGGTCAGTTACTGTTCCTTTAAGATGACATCATAACGTAAGCTGCGTGAGAGAGCGAGAGAAAAAAAAGAGAGGAGCCTCGTGAGAAGCAGCTGCAGATCGTCCTATGTGTTTTCATAGTTAGGAGGCGATATATTGGTAATATTAAGTCTTCAAAGTGAAAGTAAAAGTGACTGGGACTCAGCTCGTTTTATTTGCTTTTCTCTCTGTGGAGTTTTCGCTTTGCGATCGTCGTGTATCACGCGAGTGTATGCTCTCAGCTGAGGACACCATGCTCGTAGCATAGCTGCTAACGCTAATGACATTTACCTGAGTGAACAGTGACTGTGCTGATTGAGTTGGTGGTGATGCTGCTCTGAACTGGACAGACCTGTTTCAGCGCTGGACGTGGAATTATCGCGTGGGACAGCGGTAAATCACAGCTTTGTGCAGGAGGGATTTCATTATATGTTTGGCTTTCATCGGATGGACGTAAGTGACATCATCATTGCATTTTGAGAGATCGTTCTGAAACAATACAACTGTGAATGTGCACCAACGAACTGGGCCCCAACGTTAAAGTATGCATACTAATGTTTTTTTGACTGAGTGACTTTGTGACTGTTATGACTGTGACTGATTTATAATAAGTTTGTGAACTAGACTGAGATCATTTAAATTGTAAAGATTTGGAGGTTCACTTTATTATTTTTTTGTTTACAATTGTGAAACGATCTGAGTTAATAGTGTTTAGGTGTGTTATTTCAGAAGCGTTTAACTTTAGCTTTAATGTGATTTTTATCTCATCTGTTGATTTGAGGTAAAACAAAATGTAGGGAAACATAAGAAATATAGAACAAAGGAAGTCAGTAAAGAACAACACTTAGACTTGTAAGGCTAATTTACATATTTTATTTTGAAGAATTAAGGTGATAAATTTTGACTGAGAGTAAAACTTTATTTAGTGGGATTTCCATTTAAATTGTTTATTCTTCTTTATTCTATTCTATTGTTGTTGTTTTATTATTTTCTTGTGGTGTAGATAAAGGGCTGATTCTTTTATTTTATTTATTTTCTTTTTACTTTAAACAAAATTGTAATAAATTGTTATTATTTTTCTTAAAATCAAAAGTTGACATCTCATTGTGTTTTTGTTATATATTGAATTCATATATAAAACACAAAACAAACAAACTGCAAATATATACACACTGTAATAGTTTAATTCAGCTAAAACTAGTTTTTTAGAGTACAAAGGAGTAAAAATACCGGCTAATTCACCATTCAACTGCCGGGAACCCAGGTATTTCTGAATAGGATAGTTAAAAATAATTCTTAAGGTTAAGAAAAGGGTTACATTTTTGGAGGCACCGCTGGGATCTTGTTTTTTTCCTTTTTACCAGATTTTTTTTTCTCTTTAGCAGAAATAAAAAAAAAAAATTATCTGAAATAGTGTTAATTATTATTGATAAATTTTTGTGGCTTATTTTGCGTAGTAACTCATTAGTTGAAGTATGGATATCTCTCAGACTGCTCAATGGAGTACAGAGGAGAACATAAATTCCTCACGTGCCATTGTGTTAAGCAATGTTCCTTTGAACACTAGTGATGAGACTATTGAGAAAGTGTTAAACACAGTGAAGGTTTTTGGTCGTACTCAAATTCATGGCCGACGTGGTGATGTGACTGGAAAACATTTGTTTGTGTTAGTGGAGACTAGAGCTGATCTTGATCCAAGCACCATACCACCTGAAATAGGTATTGAAAGTGAAGCTGGACCCTGGCCTGTACACTTTGTAGGTAGACTACAAGTTCAGAACCCTGCTCCTGAAAATGACACATTTCAGTCCAAGTTGTTAACATTAATGCAGCAGGAGGGCAAGTCTATGGATGAAGTGAAAGCCATTTTGATGGGGGAGCATTCTCCTAAATCTGATATTAATGTGGATTTAGTTGATGCCATAGGTAAATTAGTGGACAGGTGTAATCAAGCGTCTAATGATGGACCCAGTTACAGAAAACTAAGGTTGTTCTCAGGCCTGAAACCTGTTCCTCCAGGTGAGGAAGAATATGAAATCTGGATGGAGCAAGCCGCACAAATGATCAGCGAATGGCAATGCACTGAAGCTTCTAAGAAACAACGCATTGTTGAGAGTTTGCGAGGTCCTGCTGCTGATATCGTTAGGTTTCTAAAAGTGAGCCAGCCATCTGCCACTGCAACTGAGTACTTGGCTGCTCTTGAAACTGCGTATGGAACTACTGAGTGTGGGCCTGACTTGATGGCTAAATTTCGTCACACTTACCAGGATAATGGAGAAAAACTTTCAGCTTTCTTGTATCGCTTAGATAAACTTCTTCACAGAGCGTTGTTAAAGGGTGGGATTGATGTAGCTGGAATAAACAAAGCTAGAATGGAGCAGCTAATTAAGGGAGCACTTACCAATGATATGGTTGCTCTGCGAATCAGAATGACTCACACTTTGCAGAATCCCCCATCTTTTACACAGTTAATGAAGGAAATACGTGAGGAGGAACACTGGGTGGCTGCAAGGGAAAATGTCAAAGCTTCGGTTGCCACTGTTATCTCTCCTCAGTCAGATGGGCCTTCTGAGTTACAAAGCCTGAAGAAGGAGGTGAAGGAGCTATCTTCACAGATGAGTCACCTATTGAATGTGGCTACTGCAACGTGTGCTTCTGAGTGTGCTCCTCAGAAAACATCTAGTAAAAACTCTGAGAGTGTGAAACGAGACAAATCACAACCAACTAAACTCACCCAGCAACCAGTGCCTGGGATCTTTTGCTACAAATGTGGTGAGGATGGACATAAAAAGTGGGAATGCAAGGGACAAGAGGACCTCAGGAAAGTAAATCAAAAGCTGATCAAAATGCATTGTTTGCAGGGAAACTGGGCAGGAGTTCAGTGAAGGAACGGCACGGGGCTCCTGGGACAACACGTTCCAATTGTGATTCTTTTTTACTTGATGCCAGTAAACCAAGATTGCCTGAAGGGTTGATAGGACCTGTTTCTGAAGTGCCTGTCCAGATAGAAGGTGTTTATGCAAAAGCCCTTCTTGACAGTGGCTCACAGGTGACTCTATTATACCGCAGTTTTTATGACACTTATCTAAAACACTTGGAACTTCAGCCTGTGGAAAACCTTGAGATATGGGGTTTAAGTTCGCATAAATACCCCTATGATGGGTACTTGCCCCTTAGACTTGAGTTTACAGAGAGTGTAGCTGGAGTGCATCAAATAATTGACACACTTGCGATTGTATGCCCCGACCCAGTAAAGCGAGAAGGAATAGCCATTTTGCTCGGGACTAACACTAGTCTAGTGAAGAAGCTACTTGAGTCTTGTCGTAAACAAGCTGGCGAAGAATTCCTTAATGTGCTGACCATACATCCTGTAATCAGAGAAGCATTTGAGACTATTCAACTAACAGATTTTTCTCAAGATGACTCCGACACGCATGGGACAGTTTGGTTCATAAAGCATAACCCAGTTGTCCTAAAACCGAACCAAGTTAGGCAGCTTCCTGGTCTATTGAAATTTCCTGGTCAATCGACTGAGTCATTAGTATTAGTTGACAGAGTAGCAGATAGTGACACAAGTTCTGAGCACCTAGATGTGAGACCTGAACTGCATGCAGCATCTGTTGTATCCAGTCGGCAAGTTACAGTGACTGTGAGGAACATGTCTAATAGAGAAATATGGGTGAAGAGAGGAACTCCGCTTGCACACGTTCTTCCTGTGTCCTTAGTGCCACAATTGACTGCTAAACAACCACCAGTACAAAATCCTTTGTCACCTGCTTCTTTTGATTTTGGGGATTCTCCAATGCCTGAGAAAGCAAAACAGAGCTTACGGGAGAAAATGATGCAGAGAAAGGATGTGTTTTCTCTACACGAGTGGGACGTGGGCTGTTCAAAAAGCACCACTCATGAGATAAGGTTGAATGATTTGCGCCCTTTCAGAGAGAGATCTCGTCGTCTTGCCCCTGCTGACTTAGAAGATGTGCGACTGCATTTACAAGAACTGCAGAGTAGTGGTATTATTTCTGAGTCTCGCAGCCCCTACGCTTCACCTATTGTTGTTGTGCGTAAAAAGTCAGGGAAGGTTAGAATGTGTGTCGACTATCGAACACTTAATCAACGAACTACACCAGACCAATATACTGTGCCCCACATTGAAGATGCTCTCCATAGTCTATCGGGAAGTAAGTGGTTCAGTGTTCTCGATTTGAGGAGTGGGTACTACCAGATACCCATGAGTGATGCTGATAAGGAAAAGACTGCGTTCATATGCCCGTTAGGGTTCTATCAATTTGAACGTATGCCTCAGGGTATTTGTGGAGCACCCGCCACTTTTCAAAGAGTCATGGAACGTACTGTAGGGGATATGAACTTTTTGGAAGTGCTTGTATACCTTGATGATTTGATTGTCTTTGGGCGAACCATTGATGAGCACGAAGAGCGTCTTTTGAAAGTGCTCGATAGGCTAAGTGATGAGGGACTAAAGATCTCCCTTGACAAGTGTCAGTTTGGTAGGACTTCAGTGAACTATGTTGGACATATAGTGTCACAAGATGGAATTTCGACAGATCCGTCCAAGATAGAGGCTGTTGTATCCTGGCCAAAGCCCCAGACAGTGACAGAGCTCAGGTCTTTTCTAGGATTCTGTGGATATTACAGGCGCTTTGTTAAGGATTTCTCGAAGTTGTGCCGCCCTCTTAATGAATTGCTGAAGGGATATCCATCTACCAGGAAGAACAGAGATTCACCTGTTTGCAACACTAAGCCCTGCTATAAGTCCTCTGAACCGTTTGGTTCTCGATGGTCGGCTCAGTGTGACACAGCTTTTGAAATGCTGAAAAAGTGTTTGACACAAGCGCCAGTGTTAGCCTTTGCGGATGTACAGAAGCCATATGTCTTGCACGTGGACGCAAGCATGGATGGGCTAGGAGGAGTTTTGTGTCAAGAACATGAGAGCGGATTACGTCCAGTAGCTTTTGTCAGTCGCAGCTTATCCCCTTCAGAGAGAAACTATCCAGCCCATAAACTGGAATTCTTAGCACTGAAGTGGGCTGTTGTGGATCGACTGCACGACTATCTATATGGTGTTCCGTTTGAGGTTAGAACCGACAATAATCCTCTAACCTATATAACAAAATCAGCAAAACTGGATGCGACAGGTCACCGTTGGCTGTCTGCCTTGACCACCTACAATTTCAGCCTAAAATACAGACCTGGCCGCAGAAATGTTGATGCTGATGCGTTGTCGAGGCGTCCGCATACTCACCTTAGTGAGGACGATGAGTGGCAGGAAATTCCAGCTGTGGGGGTGAGGACTTTTTGTCAAGCTGTGTCCCTTGAAAAGAGAGCAGAGAACGGATTTTACACTTGTGTGGTGAAACAAGCTGGAGCACACATGTCTGCTGTCCCCAAAGCTTACTCTCATGTTATGGAAGTAGCTGCTGATCACCTACCCTTGTTTAGTTCAAGTGACCTTCAAACAGCTCAGAGGAATGACTCTTTACTTGGCGAAGTGTGGAAAGCTGTGTGTGATAAGAAACCTGCTAGTAGCATTCGAAGTAGCCATCCTAGTATGAAGATTCTGAAACGGGAGTGGGAAAAATTGGTAGTAAATAATGGGATGCTTTACAGAATTGTCAGACAGAGTAATCACAAAGTGAAACAACAGCTTGTACTACCAAAACAATGTCACAGCTCAGTGTTGAAGTCTTTGCATGATGACATTGGACATTTAGGGTTTGAGAAGTCCTATGGTCTAGTCCGAGATCGATTTTATTGGCCACACATGAAGCCTGATGTGGAATCCTACTGTAAGACCTGTGAGCGCTGCATCAAAAGAAAGACGTTACCTCAAAGAGCGGCTCCTTTGTCACATATGCAGAGTTCAGGACCTCTGGACCTTGTATGTATTGATTTTCTTTCCATTGAAGCTGACTCTCGAAATGTGTGCAATGTCTTAGTGGTTACTGACCATTACACACGCTACGCCCAAGCTTTTCCCACTAGAGATCAAAAAGCTTCAACAGTGGCAAAGACTTTGTGGGAGAAATATTTCATACATTATGGTCTCCCTACTCGAATTCACTCTGACCAAGGCAGAGATTTTGAGAGCCAGTTAGTGTATGAAATGCTGACTATGCTAGGGATTAAGAAATCTAGAACATCACCATATCATCCCCAAGGTGATCCCCAGCCTGAGAGATTTAACAGAACTCTGTTGAATATGCTGGGTACCTTAGAGCCTAGTCAGAAAAGTAAATGGAGCCAGCACATAGCACGTTTAGTACATGCTTATAATTGTACTGTCAATGAAGCTACAGGTTTCTCTCCTTACTTTTTGATGTTCGGCCGAGAAGCTAGACTGCCTGTTGATGTTTGCTTTGGTGTGTCTGCTGATAGCTCATCATCTGGTTCCTATTCAAAGTATGTGTCCAAAATGAAGCAGGAATTACAGACAGCTTATCAGTTGGCTCAGGTTTCCTCTGAAAAGATGAATCAAAGTAACAAAGCAAGGTATGATCAGAAAGTTCGCTATCATAGTTTAAGTGTGGGGGACAGAGTTCTGATCCGAAACCTTGGTCTCAAGGGAAAACAAAAACTTGCCGATAGGTGGAGTGAAAATCCTTATGTAGTGGAAAGTCAATTGTCTGGTATTCCAGTTTATCGTTTGAAGCCTGTTGATGGTAATGGACCAATTAAAGTCATGCACCGGAATCACCTCTTGCCTTTAGGACAAGAAGTAAGGCTAAAGCCCAAGGTAGATTTAGGTCCTACTTCTTTACCTAAGAATTTGAGGCATAGAAGTGTGAAAGAGAAGCGTAAAACTGCTCAGTCAGAAAACCCGCCTATTGCAGTTGATGTTTTCTCAAGAGAACATGATTCTTCAGATTCAGACTCTGAATATGGGTGTTATGTTGAGGATATGGCACCGATTTCATCTGAAAGTGCTCAGGAGATACAGAGTGAAACTCCTGAACAAGCTGTAGAATGCTTAGACTATAGCAATGCTCACCGTGTGTCTGAAATACCAGTTATCCCATGTCAAAGTGAAACCTCTGAATTTCAGTTAACCGATGCAGATAGGAACACTGATGTAGTGGATGATGTAATGACTGAAGTTTCTGAGAGTACATCACAGACTACTGTTCAGACTACTGATAATGAAACTCAGCCAGAGATTGTACCTTTTGAAGTACGTAGGTCTAATAGGGAGAGAAAACCTTCTACCAGATTTACTTATGACAAGCTGGGTGTACCATACCTTCATTCTGTATCATCTAAATGCTGTGGTATTAATGCACTTACTACAGATGTGCTTAATGTTTATGGGAGTTTAAATAAATCACATGCTTGGTGGTGTAATCCCAATGCTTTGTGTAAAACCTGTAAAAACCGACCTGTACTTGTGCCCTGTAAACAGATGGTTGCTATGTAATTGATCTGCAGCAATTTAGTAACCAGCATGGGGACATACTGGATATTTGGTGGGGGGAGTATGTAGGGACCCCTAAAATATTCTCAGATTATAATATGTTTTTTTGTTTATTTCTAACTGTGTGTAAGTAGTTAATCCAGCAACATTTGATTTTGTATTTTTATGACACAACATATTAAGAAAGCACTATTTTGCTGGTCAGTTACTGTTCCTTTAAGATGACATCATAACGTAAGCTGCGTGAGAGAGCGAGAGAAAAAAAAGAGAGGAGCCTCGTGAGAAGCAGCTGCAGATCGTCCTATGTGTTTTCATAGTTAGGAGGCGATATATTGGTAATATTAAGTCTTCAAAGTGAAAGTAAAAGTGACTGGGACTCAGCTCGTTTTATTTGCTTTTCTCTCTGTGGAGTTTTCGCTTTGCGATCGTCGTGTATCACGCGAGTGTATGCTCTCAGCTGAGGACACCATGCTCGTAGCATAGCCGCTAACGCTAATGACATTTACCTGAGTGAACAGTGACTGTGCTGATTGAGTTGGTGGTGATGCTGCTCTGAACTGGACAGACCTGTTTCAGCGCTGGACGTGGAATTATCGCGTGGGACAGCGGTAAATCACAGCTTTGTGCAGGAGGGATTTCATTATATGTTTGGCTTTCATCGGATGGACGTAAGTGACATCATCATTGCATTTTGAGAGATCGTTCTGAAACAATACAACTGTGAATGTGCACCAACGAACTGGGCCCCAACGTTAAAGTATGCATACTAATGTTTTTTTGACTGAGTGACTTTGTGACTGTTATGACTGTGACTGATTTATAATAAGTTTGTGAACTAGACTGAGATCATTTAAATTGTAAAGATTTGGAGGTTCACTTTATTATTTTTTTGTTTACAATTGTGAAACGATCTGAGTTAATAGTGTTTAGGTGTGTTATTTCAGAAGCGTTTAACTTTAGCTTTAATGTGATTTTTATCTCATCTGTTGATTTGAGGTAAAACAAAATGTAGGGAAACATAAGAAATATAGAACAAAGGAAGTCAGTAAAGAACAACACTTAGACTTGTAAGGCTAATTTACATATTTTATTTTGAAGAATTAAGGTGATAAATTTTGACTGAGAGTAAAACTTTATTTAGTGGGATTTCCATTTAAATTGTTTATTCTTCTTTATTCTATTCTATTGTTGTTGTTTTATTATTTTCTTGTGGTGTAGATAAAGGGCTGATTCTTTTATTTTATTTATTTTCTTTTTACTTTAAACAAAATTGTAATAAATTGTTATTATTTTTCTTAAAATCAAAAGTTGACATCTCATTGTGTTTTTGTTATATATTGAATTCATATATAAAACACAAAACAAACAAACTGCAAATATATACACACTGTAATAGTTTAATTCAGCTAAAACTAGTTTTTTAGAGTACAAAGGAGTAAAAATACCGGCTAATTCACCATTCAACTGCCGGGAACCCAGGTATTTCTGAATAGGATAGTTAAAAATAATTCTTAAGGTTAAGAAAAGGGTTACATGTAGATAAAAGCATTCTAGTGCCTACAGTGCTGCTAATATTGTGGAGTGCGCAATAAAGAAATAGAGTCTGCACTTACCTACATTTATCATTCAAGAGGTGGTCTGCACTTTACTCCACAAAAGGTAATGGTTTTATCAATGCTGAACAACGTGAGTGCAAAGATGGTGACCTTGAGCTATTTTAAATACGAGCCAATATGCAATATACAGTATGCATAGTTTTCATGCATATACCGTAGCTACTACAGTCTAAAACATTCATTCATTCATTCATTTTCTTTTTGGCTTAGTCTTTTTATTAATCTGGGGTCATCACAGCGGAATGAACCGCCAACTTATCCAGCATATGTTTTACGCAGCGGATGCCCTTCCAGCTGCAACCCATTACTGGGAAACATCCATACACTCTTTCACACACTCATTCACTACAGACAATTTAGCCCACCCAATTCACCTATAGCGCATGTCTTTGGACTTGTGGGGGAAACTGGAACATCTGGAGGAAACCTACACGAGCACAGGGAGAACATGCAAACTCCACACAGAAATGCCAACTGACCCAGTCTAATACAGTAAAACAGTCATTTTTTTGCTTATTGATTTTTATATCACAGGTGTTTTATTCATTTAAAAAAACATTTCCAACCCCGCTGAAGTTGTGTCCACCCAAATCTGTGTACTTATTATCTGTTTACAGTATATTATTGTGTACCTAGTAAAGTCTCATTCACACACCCTCTCTCATACACTACGACCAATTTAGTTTATTCAACTCACCTATACCACATGTCTTTGGACTGTGTGGGAAATCGATGGAAAATAATGAGAACATGGGAAAAACATGCAAACTCCAAACAGAAACATCAACTGATCTAGCTGAGACGCGAACCAGCGACCTTCTTGCTTTGAGTTGACAGTGCTAACCACTGCACATTCATTTATTAGCTTTAATTTTAATGGTTGATTTCCCCAAAGATTAAAATAAAGCTGAATGTAATGTAATATTAGAGTCATTTTTGTATAAAAGATGAGTAAAATACCCTTTTAACCCATTTTTGGTATCTCTGCTATTGTTGTTAGACAGCTCCTCGGATTGGTTAGAAGTTTGTTTTGGGACTCAGTCAGACACCATTTTGTGGGTTGACGATGTTCAAAAGTTTCAAAAGTTTCACAAAAGAGGTAAAAGCAGGCAATGTAAAATCAAGTTAAAACTATGTGGTCTCAGCTCACTTTTTTATTTTACATTACATTAACATTATTGATTGGGTTTAGGTCAGTGATTCGCTATAGGGGATCTGTTTGTGTACATTATGGTTGTCTAAACTCAGTCCTGGAGGGCCGGTGTCCTGAAGAGTTTAGCTACAGCCCTAATCAAACACACCTGAACCAGCTAATCAAGCTCTTACTAGATATACTAGAAACCTCCTGGCAGGTGTGTTGAAGCGAGTTGGAGATAAACTACATAAAGGTTGTGTATCTGAAACGTACAACAAAATGTACCATACGTATAGTATTTCAGATTAGCCTTTCCTCATTTTTCCTGCCTTTCCACTTTTTTTATTATTATTTTTTATTCATTTGATGATCATGATTCAATCGCACTATAGTAAACTGTGTGGTGTGATCTCACCTGACACTTTAAAAGGATAAAAAGAGCATAGTGTTTAACAGTGAAAACAGCTTTCTGCTTTTACCTTACAATTCACAATCCATTAAGGTACAGTGTTAGTGACAAAGCTCCCAGCCTGGAGGGACTGGTGATGGAAACATGACACTAATGGACAGAAAATCAAAAAAGCCTTGCAGCAAGAATCAACTGTGCTGAAAAATGTTTAGGATGTTGCAATGTGTATCATTTTGCTTTATTAAATGGTTGCGGTATATTACACACAAGGTTATATCAGAGAATTTTTTCCATCTCTTTTTATGAAAAAGATCTAAACTCTTACTGACGTCAGACAGATGAAAATGCGCAACTAATGAAGTGAACCCACACACAAGATTTATTTTTAATGAGATCTCTAATGGTTTCAGTCTGCTTTTAGCAGTTTGCGCTCTTTAAATTGATAGCTCTGTTCATTAAATGACTCATATTACTACTCTTACAGTTCATGCATCTGAATTGTAGGTTCGCATTCTGTACAGTAGTCTGAAGTAATAGACGGTATCACTTTTAGATTCAATTTGTTCACATGGACAGTAGAAAATAATTTAAAATAATGCATTAATTAATTTCACCAGCGGCGACGCAGTGGCACAGGTAGTGCCGTCGCCTCACAGCAACAAGGTCGCTGGTTCGAGCCTCGGCTGGGTCAGTTGGCTTGTTTGGGTGGAGTTTGCATGTTAGAGCCGCCATTTTGGAATAGGGTAGCGCTCCTTTGAAATGAATGCGGGACCAAGTGCAGTGGAGGACTGTGGCCATCTAAAGCCAAATCTATACACATATACATATATATATATGATCGGAAGTTTTCCTGGATGTCAGTATGGATTTATTTTTTTAAATTACAAAAATTATAATTTTACATCACTTTTCTACATTGATGGATCAGTGATTGCACGGGCATTCCTGACAAAAAGCTTGTGTTCCTGTGTATGGAAATGTACTATCCACCCTCCCTGTTAAATTTAGTCTAATCCATGTCCTGAAACACAGCTCCTCTCTTGCTTTTACTTCTCATACTGACAGAGAAGGCGATTCGTTTGTAAATGAATCTCCGTCATGAAAGACTACCTCGCTTAGCCGACAATAATACACGTTTCTGGCAGCGCAGCATCTCATTATCATATTTCATTTACATTTTTTGTTTATTTTATTCAACAAAACTAGCATAAGCCGAGTATAGTGTGAGTTGGTGCTGCTTTGCCTTTTGGTGAATGCAAGTGACTTGTATTATCATCAATTACATTTAGCGCAAAAGTTCACTAAATCTTACCTATGAAATGTCCTTTAATTATACAGACTTAATATAACTTAATTTAAATTAAATGAATGAGTTATAAAAATAATTCACCCCCTCACAGTTGCCATAAAGGGTAAAATTAGCTATATGAACCAAATTCGTTCTTTGTACCAGGCTGTAAACACCTTTTTTTCTGCTGTAAAGTTGGCCATTTTAACAGTGGGGTTAATAGAAATTTGCAACATATGGAGCCAGGACTAGTGGAATTTCGATGAATTGCAGTTTCCAATACTTCCGCATTGGCTTCCAGAGGGAGGGCACATGTTTCTAACACAGGGACATTGAAGAAACCATTTAAACTCAATGACTGACTTAAATGATAATTTAAAATGTTCATAAATAATGTAGGAGAAACTGAGACAATTGGATTTTGCTGATAAACTGGAAGTCATCTTTTTATACAAAAATTGTACTTAACTAATATTACTACTTTTATAGTTTCACTAAAAAAGGCAACAATATTAGAATAATTAACTGAGTTGCTAACATAATCTAACGTAATTTTATAAGTTACACAAGCTGTTTTAAGTCAGTTTAACATAATATACGTTTAATGAATTCTTAAGGTTAATTTGATTCAACTTAAAAATTTAAGGCAACCAGGATTTTTTAACAGAGTAAATACATGTTTTTAGATTGTACTTATAAGTGATTAAATACATGCATGAAATTACATCAGTAATTAAACTGTTGGCCATCCTTTAAATTGTAACCCACACTTAAATTAGTATCCCACCTCAAGAGCAACAGAAATGCTCTGCAATACGAACACAGTAAGTACATTGTATTTATTTTTTGATGCAGGTACAAAGTAGTCAAGGCCACTTAATCTAAAGTGGCAGCAAAACTGTGCATTTTGTTTGTTTACTTAAACAACAACACAAGTGCACTCACACACTGTGTTTCTTCAAAAAGTGACATCTACATGGCCTGGCATGCACAATCCAAATTTAGTTGAACTGTGAGAATTAGATTGTTTAGGAAAAACTCTTAAAAAAGGTAATTACCATTTTAGTACATTGTCATTTAGTAAACATACCCTCAGAAATACAGAACAAGTGTTATGGTTATGAATTGTGTTGAGCTTTACATCACAAATCTTTATTCAACTATTTTTCCCACATCTTCTCTTTCGGTATTTCTTAATGTGCCTGTCAAAATGGCCCTGTCGATAACAGTCACTATCACTCTTAGTCTAAAAATCTAATGGAAACTTGATAACTTCAGATGTGAGCTGTATGTTTATACATTAGAGGCTGAATAGCTGCCGTAAACATCTATTCAAACTTTTATGAAGAGTTTTTCCAAGTCCATCAAAGATGGATGCATGTAGGAGAGGAATAACAACCCTTACTTTGTAGCTTTGTTCAAATCCTTAGGGGAAACCTCAGTGGTCACTTTCTTGAATCTCACTTTATCCCTGCCTTTGTAACAGTGCATTTAAAAAAATCTGCTGCAGCGGCACCAACACCTGTCTCATAGCAACTGCACATCACCATGACATTGGAAAGCTAATACTCTGACAAATCCATTTCAGAGAAAGAGCTAGCATTAGTCAAAGTAACAACAGAAAGAAGATATTTAAAGGCAGATCTTAACCAGGTAATTATTAGCAGTGAGAGCCCTTTATTAAGGTCAGATATTGAAAGCATAATGGATGATAATGGAAATGTGTGCAGTCTCAGAGAAGACTAAAAACAAGAAATGAAAGGCACAAATGAAGAAGAAGTTGAGGAGGAAAAAAAGGTGAGTGTGGTGATTATGAAGATGAATAAAGCGGATTGTGAAAACTACAATTTCAGGCCAATTTAGAGAGAATATTAGACACACTTTAAAGTAAAAACAAGACTCTAATTAAAGGGATTAGTGTGATAATAAAATGATTGTAAAAATTATTTTGATATTTACTGTATACTTATATTTACTCACCCTCATCTCATTCCAAATCCATATCAGATCTAAATCAGATCTGAAGAACGGAAAAGTTTAAAAGTTCATCCTTTGAACAGATGGAGCTTTTAGCCTTCAAAAAGGATGCAAAAGCTACCACAATATCAAAGATGCAAACTACAAAACATTTTATGAAAATGGTAAGTTATACACGTAGCTACGTCTATGTATCGCGCAAACAACTCTAAAAAGTCCACCGCTGTCTGTGCTATGCGGTTGTAAAATCTGTAAAATCCCGACGTATCGTCACTTGATGTCAATGAAACCATACTAGATCAGAATTATGTGACACTTTATTGCGTTTTGGTGCACAAATTTTGTACATGCATTATAAAATAAATTTTAGTGTATCAGGAAACTATTCTACCTATTTCAGGAATATCAGAAATTATTCTACCTATGCTATTTACGTGTTCGATATAAGCCCACCTAATAGATAAATAAAGAATCACAATAAACAATAGATTCATCATTTTTAAATAGCGTGAAAAGTTGTTGAGTCATAGCGCCCTCTTGTGGTCTGAATACACTATAACTCAATAAGGTTGGAAATGGATTAGAATTTAAATTATGATCATGAAGCCTACTTATTCCCTCATTTATTGTCGAAAATGCGTATACTCTCTCTTACTTTTATTGTAATTACTTACTTTGCGATTATTAAAATTGCATTTCAATAAGCTTGAATGTAGCATACAGACGTCACAGTGGCGCAGTGGGCAGCACGATCGTTTCACAGCAAGTAGGTCGCTAATTTGATCCTGGGTCAGTTGACATTTCTGAGTGGAATTCGCGTGGGTTACTTCCGGGTAATCCTGTTTCCCGCACAAGTTCAAAGATAGGTGAATTGGGTAAGCTAAATTGTCTGTAGTGTATGTGTGTGTAGTGTTTCCCAGAGATGGGTTACAGCTGGAAGGGCATCTGCTGCATATAACATATGCTGAATAAGTTGGTGGTTCATTCTGCAGTGGTGACCCCAGGGCCCAGATTAATAAAGAGACTAAGCCTAAAAGAAAATAAATGAATGTAGTATTTACATTCGCCACAACTTGTGATTTTTCAACTAATTACAATGTTGTGTCCAAATAGGTGGATTTAGAGGTTTTTGCCAAAAAAAAAAAAAATAAATAAAAAAGCACAAGTGGAAATAGCTGGTTTGACGCAAAAGAAAAGCTGCCTTGTTAAAAACCAAAGAATTGTCTAAAGAGACATTAAAATAAAAAAAAGTAATTTTATTTACCAGCAGAAACGTCTGAACCTAATTTTGGGAGCCTGATAGAAAATGTCTGATGGATTTAGAGGGTTTTGCATCTGAACTCTTCATATACTCTCATATACTTACATCTATTTTACTTATTACGATCAATAAAATACATTTAAACAGCTTGAATGATGTACGAATGTAACCTGCATTTACTACATTCACCATATTGTCATTATGACCTCTCAGGACCTCGTCCTCTCATCATCAGTGTCACTTCTATTCTCAAATCATGTGCCATGGCCTAATTCAACAGAACTAGGCTAGAATTTTGCATTTACATACTTTTTTAGCTGGGAAACTGTGCTGTGGAGAAAAATCTATTAAATGTAAAAAAAACAATATCATAGCTTCTTTCAGATTATGTACAATTGTCTAAACAGCAGACTGCAGACTGCATTTTTGCGCATCAATTAAATGATTTTTGCCTTTAACAAATTGACAACATGGACAGTTTTGTCAACCCCATCTTAGTTAATACTAATTAAAATGCATTCCCTGCTTACAATAGAGTTTATCATCCAGGTAATACAGGATATTTGTAAACATTTGAAGCATACGCATAATCAGACACACATTAAAACATGCAAAATAATAACATTATTTGGATTTTCTCCAAATATGATTATAAAACTGACAGAGAGGGAAGAGCTAGAACACATAATATAATGAATCAGCCCTAGACAAAAACAAGCTGGCTTGATTCCGATTGAGTTTATTAGTGCTGCTGTGACACAGGCAGTGATTCAGTCTGATGATCATACATTCAAAAACACTCATTATAGAGACTCCATTCAGATCTCTTCTATAATTCACTTCATAAAAGTCTGAGCACAATTTTCATTCCTTTTATGTACCACATTAATTTGTACGTCTGGTTTTTTGGACAATTCAGTTACTGACGTCTGTATTTCTATATATATAGCTGCATCCATGTTCTAAATAGCTAATGTCATTTTTAAAAAAAGCGTTGTAAAATTTGGACAAGACCTAACACAACTTAAGCATAAACACCCATTTAAACATTATTGTAGACCTATTCCAGAGCACTGAGACTTTTTTTTTGACTTTTACATCATTTTAAATTCTTAGGTTTAATAGTATCTTTTCCCCAGTCATTCAATTAATTAATTGATTCATTTTCTTTTCACCTTTGTCCCTTTATTAATCTGGGCTCGACACAGACTTATCCAGCATATGTTTACGCAGCAGATACCCTTCCAGCTGAAACCCATCACTGGGAAACATCCATTCACACACATGCACTATACGGTCAATTTTAGCATACACAATTCACCTATAGCACAGAACATACAAACTCCACAAACGCCAACTGACCAAACCGGGGCTCGAACCAGCAATATTTTTGCTGTGAGGCGACAGCGCTAACCGCTGAGGCACTGCGTCGCCTATTTTTTCCATATACTATACAAATAAATGAAGTGTGAATAACTTTAACTTTCACCAAAACCAACTTTCTTAAAATTATAACTTTTTAAAAAATTATAACTCATAAATATTCTATGATAACTGAATAATCAAAATATCACATCATGTCATTAGCTGTTCTCTCGTTTTTTTCCAACTTTACTTTTTTTTCCATAGACTGCACAGCAATGACTGCTGTACTTGAAAATGCTTTCCCCCTAAACAAACAGAGACACCACGTGGAAATCACAAGAATTGCAGAAGGCTGCGGCGAAAGTTATGGGTTTTAAAGATAAACATAAGTTCTCTAAATTGTTAGGCGTAACATTGGCAATATTATGCTCTTTTATTAAGGAGTTTTACCCTAATTTTAATCCCTTTAGTTTACACCCCCTCCCCTCTCCAAAGTTTTATAAAAAAAAAAATGAATTACCCATTTGTTTTCTCTGTACTAGTTAAACAGTTCAGCTGAAGCCATTCAAAATGAAGATGACTTTTTATGCAGTGTAACAGTTAAATTATTTTTAGATGAAACACTGGTCCTTGGCGATTTGTATAATGCAAGCAGAATAAAATAAAATAAAATAAATAAGTAAAACAATAAAATATAATAAGTTACTTAATTATTAATAACTACAATTAAGAATAAACAAATAATAATAATGATGATAATAATAATAATAATAACAATAATAATAATAATAATAATAAACCTAGCTCTTTATGATACAATGAGGAATTCATTTAAGCCTAATCTTAGGTTTGTACAAACTTATGAAGGCCTATTAATAACATTATCCACAGCCTTTGCAAACCACCCTGACCTTATTCACAACAATCTGGAGTACTACATAAAAAATTGTGTTGTTACATCATAGAAGTGTTGAATTTAAATATGATGGAGACTTCTCAAGGAAGTTAATATATAAGGTCAAATGGTTTGATGAACAAAAAGTCAAACAAAAATGAAAAAGAACAAAAATTAAAACAGCAATCACATTTTGTAAAATATTTTGTCAGCAATGTTCACTAACTTAATATTTAATTGTCATGTTGTCTGAGAGGCAATTTTGTCCCAAAATTCAGATAAGATGAATTTCAATTGTGGACATTAAAAGCTATAATAGCTATTCAACTGTTTTTGGAAAGGACAGAGAAGGATAGAGAGAAATTGATAATAATCAGGGAGAATAAAACTGTAATCAAGTAATCTATTAAAAGTAACTGTAATCTGATTATTTTAAAGGAATTATAATCTAATCACAAGTGGGCTACTGTATTTATGGAATCTGATTAGCCGACATAATCAAGATTACATGGAATCCACACTGTTTACAATGCACACAACAAGACACAAGAGGAATAATGAATGGATTGTAATTGCATAATAACACCACAATAAAATATTTAGTCATAATATAAAACATACAACTGTCTTATTACGGGTGATTACAAAATAGCTCACGAATAACAGGTAACAATAATAAAATCATATTGCCTTTTGCCTACATGTATTAATGGCATTTATACCCTTAAACGTAGTCTTTACACAATTCTACAATAAGACAGCTATTCATAAACTAAACTTTGATTTGTTCATATACACAAAACATACATAATGTCAAGCAGGTTTATATAACAAGCTCATCTTTTGCTGCACCTGTGCGCCGTCTTTAAATGACGCTCACGCAGGTACCTTGCGTCACGCGCAGAGGCGGAAACGCGGAAGCCAAGCGCGAGCAGCACATTCCACGTCACTTGTGGTGGATTCACAGCGAGCGAGACGCGATTCTGACATGACAATTTAGCACTTTGACGTGAAACTCGCCGGATGTGATGCCACGAGTGTTTTGGCTTCAGGCTCAAACTGACAGCAGGCGCAATATCAGCGAGTTGTGAACAGAGGATTCGCGTGAAGGTAATGTTTGTGTGCGGATTCATGGACTGCGGGAAGAGCGCTTATAGCAGGCGGCTGCTCTATGTCGCTGTTTTATTGGTTATTCAGCCTTGAGTCCATCATTGTTAATGATATGATGGCGATATACAAAATAAGGTCATTATTTCGCAATGGCTACGTCCCAAAACATAGCTAGTTTCCTGAAAAGGCAGCATTTCTTGGGCTCCTAAATATGATTCACGCGCTTGTTGATGCCCAAAACATGCTGTTTGGAGAGGCAGCTCACATCATTTTATAGGTTATTGGTCCTTTTTGTTTTGACTCATTGGTTATCACACGTAATAAGTCTTTAAAATATCTTAATTGCTTGAAATAATTCCTCAGATTTAATGCAAGTAAATGACTAAACCTGTTTTTCTGTTTGTTAGTGTAAACCTCCAAATGCCCTTTGCAGTATGTAATTGTGATGCACCTGTCTCAGGAACTATTAATTACTGTAGGTTGTATGCCCTTGTAAGAAAACAAGTTTATACATTATTATTATTATCATCATAATTTGGGTAAATGTAATATTGTTTGTCATTACGTATAAAACATCCCCAGTCAGTCAAGCTAAGTCAAGGGTGTATCTTGAACTGTCACAACAGTGTTATGGGGTGTGTACAGTACATGTTTTGCAAATTTGTTGGAGGGAACACCTTCATATTACATTTACTGATTCACAGATTTTTTTTTCAGCATAGCACTATATTGGCAGTAGGTCAGCATAGTTTGCTTAATGTGCTGTAATTAATTGTGCTCAGCAAACTGTAATGCAAGCCTCCTGGATTTTTTTTACCCTTGTGAGTCTAAATCTTACCTTTTTTGCTTACCTGACATTGCAGATTGCAGAGGTTTTATAGCCCCCTTTTTTTAAATTAAACTTGTATATATAATTTAGATGGTTTACAGTTTTACAACATAAAAAACTCAAAAATTACTGTGATTGAGCTTTTTTTCGGACCTCCTTTTTTGATAATTGGACTGTTTTTTTTCTGAAACTCATTTTATGCTACATTTGTAGCTGTTGTAGTATTTTATCTTTCATTTAAACATATACCGTATCACCGAGTGCAAAGTGAATATTATACAATGTCATATTATTTAATGCAATGAACAGTGTATACTGAACGCTTGGTTGCAAAATCTGATATTTATTTTAATATTAAAAATATTTTTTAAGATCCATCAATTTGAAAAACAATCAAATTTGAATCGAAACTTGATTTTTTTTTTTTAATCAGCTTACAGCTTAATTTACATACATACAGTATTTCAAAACAATGCAGTATCCCGATAAGTTTGTGTGCACTAGGATTTGTATTAACTTAAAGAGAGTTCAGGCAGTTTTCATGCATTGCACAGAGAGAATGGCATCAGTATGGAGTAGTGGCAAGCTGAGTATAGTCCAGGATAGTTTAAAACCAAATATTCAAAGTTGCTTGCTGCATTTTACATTTTTGAATTAGACAGGATTGTGAAACAAGGCAACTATGAACACTAAGAATGTACTGTATGCTCCTGTGCATTTGCACTCGGGTATTGGATTTTAATCTATGTCATATCTGAAGTCCTGGTTCCGACACTTAATACAAACAGAAAAACTTACCAATAATGTAAGTTAATGTAATATATATGTAGTAAATGGTTTATAGACAACTGCATAGCTGTGTAAATTGTGGTATTTTTCTCCAAATGACCACTATCATGTGGGTTTGCTTGTGAAGTGTACTGCGCACATGACTGGCAGAGCAGCACTGAACATCATGTGAATTGTTTCATAGTGTTTCTAATAGTTTAGTTTTCTTTCAGATTTCTTGTAATGTAAAGGAAATTTGGCCACAGTGACTGCCTTGTAGAAAATCCCAAACTGCAAAAAACTGAATCAATTTGGCGTGAAGTTCCGTTCCTGTATGTGTCTGTTTATCATTCTAATGTTGAGTGTTTTTCCCCCTTCTTTACAGAGTGTCTGATCTGGTGCTCAATCTTCATGGGTGAATCAGGGACCCGTCGCTCCACCCTGGTTTCCAGGCTTCCTATCTTCAGGCGCAGCGCCCGAAAGAGGCAGGACTCCCTCCCTTCCTCACCCTCTTCTGGCGGTGTTGGCAATGGCGTCCACACTTCTTCCCCCTCCAGCACGAACTCCAGCTCCAGCAGCACGAGCAAGCGCCGCAGCCTTTTCCGCACACCATCCCTCAGCTTCCACAGCAAGAGGAACAGTGACCCAATCCAGCTCAACCTGGACAATCGCACCCAGGGGACTGATCCCACTTTTCAAGATGGTTGCATCTCAAAGACTCGCCATTCATTTGGATTTGGTGGACACAAAAAGAAGATCACCCGATCTCATACGGAAGACCTTGAGAAAGCTTCTGCCAACAGAAACAGCGTGTTTATTAACTGCATCAGCTCAGGTACGAATGAGGGAGATGATTCGGGGTTTCTTGATGACGTGAGCAGCAAGAGATCTTCCAAACATAAGAAGCACCTGCTGCCCAAGTCCTTCTCCGCTCATCAGCGGTTACCCAAGAACTCTGCTAATATCCCAGACCAGGTTAAAGGTCAGGACGGGGTGGAAGAACCTCCTAAAACTGGTACCCCAGGTTCCTGGCCTGGAGAACTGGCGGAGAGTTCCCTACAGTCACCTATGATCTCAGAAGACCGCACCACTGCAATCACACCATCTGATTTCGTCCATGTCACAGAAGACTCCGTCTCGGAAGTGGATGCTTTGCCGGCTCCCAGTCCTGCTGCTCCTCCAGAAACCTCCAGCCAAGCTGTTTCTACCTCGCAGGTGTCCTTCACTCCAGCCGAGGGCACCTCGGAAAAGCCCCTACTGCCAGATACCAGCCACACAGCCAACACACAGTGCGAGAGCACCACTGCCCATACAGAGCCAGTCACACTGCAGATGGTGAAAGAGCTGAATCCTAATCCAGAGCAGTCAGAGGCCAGTGAGATTGATCAAGCTCCAGAACTCAGTGAGGACAGCAGCTCCAATCCAGATCCCCGTGAGAGAAGGTCCAGAAATTCTGTACTTATTCAGCAAACAGGAAGATTATCAGGCTTGAGCAAACTGGAGACCAGACCAAGTCACCTGAGAAAGCCGCACACAGGTAATGTGTTTTGTTTTTCTATTTTGAATATTACCGTAGAGGCTGTTTTCTGTTTTAAGAGGAACACATTTAAAGGGAAATTGTTTGCATACTTGTTCCTTAGCAGAAACACTTTAATCAGTTTTTAACCAGTTCCTGTAAGCTACAAGATTTCATATCTACAGTAGCTGCTATGACCTCGTAGCGTCCTAGATGATTTGGTGTTTCTGCCTTGATTATAAAGTGATGATGTGAGGAAATCTTTAATATTCTACTAGGCTAAGAGTGTGGGTGAGCTGTCAACTCCAGAAAATGTAAAAAAATAAAATTTTTAAATAAATAAAAACAAAATTAAAATATGTATACTCACACGCTCACTATCGATCAAACATTTTTTTTTGTTTGTTTTATTAAAGAAAATCATTCTTGTCATCAAGGCTGCATATATTAAATGTAAAAAAAAAGAATAATAAATTATTCAATATTTATAAAAAAATGTGAACAACTGCTCTCTTATTGTATTTATTTTCAAATGAAATTTTTACTCCATTCATTATTGCTTTTATTACTATTACCATTAATATGAATAATAACAACAACAACAACAACAGCAGCAATAATAATAATAACAAAAATAATAATAACAATATAAAAAAACAACAATAATAATTTATATTAGAGGCATTACTGAAGGATCGTGTGACTGAAGCTGAAAATTCATCATTAAAATCACTGTAATAAATGATTAAATTAAATGATAAACTACTTTACTTTTAAACAGTTATTTTTTAGTGCAATAACATTGCACAATTTTACAATTTGTACTGTATTTTTGAAAAAATAAATGCAGCCTTGGTGAGCAGGAGAAGTTTATTTTAAAACATTTCAAAATCATACTGACCCCAAACTTTTAACTTGTTGTGTATATGAAAAAGGTTCTGCTATAGTTGCCCAGATATGTATTACCTGTGTTTTTATTTAGTTGTAAAAATAACAACCAAACTAAAAGATATTGGTTTGTCCATCATGAGTAGGAACATTTGCAGATAACTGTCACTTTGCCATATTACGTGGCTACTTGCATAAATAAATGAATTATGCAGTTAAAGCATACAGGTATCGTGGATAAAGTATGTCTGCTAACCTGGACTGATGATGTTATTTAAAGCCCACATTTTCTTTTTAATTCAAATTCAGTATTTGAAATAAAGAGAATCAATTAATGAATATGGAGAATGTGCTCCAGTATTTCCTTCATTCCTTCCTTCCTTCCTTCCTTCCTTCCTTCCTTCCTTCCTTCCTTCTTTTCAAGTAATGATTATGAGTTGGATCTTGAGCAGATTTCTTGCTTGACTGGATTAATTCAGCAAGAAGTTTTAGAAAGCCACTTGATATGCAAATTAAAAAGTCTACTGCTACAAATTATTTATTACTTCTTGAAAATCTATCACGTGGTTAAATCATTTTAGATAAGATAACATTTTATTGAGAGAAGGCAAAACATTGAAGGGTAAATGAGTTACAACTTGTGTGCAGTTTTTTTTTAATTCTGTCAAATCAAGAATTCTTGTTCATTTTTATTTTTTCAAAGCCGTTTTTTTTAGAAAATTTGTTTTTTGCTCCCATTTTTGTTTAACTTTTTCATTTTCTTTTTTTCTTATTTTTTTCTCTTTTTTGTGAGTTAATTGTTACGATAGTGTATTACATTTTTTTGTAATATTTGAAAATCAAATATCTTTCTATCTATCTTTCTTTCTTTCTTTCTTTCTTTTTAAGAAAACACATAATCTATTAACGGATCAGCATGAAGTTTTCCAGAAATCCATTTGATATGTGAATTAAGAAGTCAGTCACTACTGCTCCAAATTATTTATTACTTTTTTCAAATCTGTCACATAGTTCATCATTTTAGTTAAAATAGCATTTTAGCCCTCATTTATACAAGCTTTTCATTATATGTTGCCTAAAAAATACAAAACTGGTCTCCACTGCTCTGAGAACTATTGTAAAGTAAAGTATTCTTGCACACGCTAACAACAACTGGAAAAAAAACCCTGCTTTTACAAACGATGCTTTTATGCGCCAGCTCGTCTGCATTTTTCTTATAACCTATGATTTTCCCTTCAGTAGAGGATACTTTTACATTGCAAAAGCTTTCACTCCGAAGTGCCTGTGGCTTAGAGCGTTATGGGAAACTAACCAGCTCCTCTATATTGAATTTCCTCCACTGGTGACCTGATATTGGCTTTACTATAGATCGTCTTGCAAGAGAGAGTGAACTTTACACTCAGTGGGTTCAAATACAGGCTTGGAGAGGTTTATTAATATTCATGTGAATGATTAAACTCCTTTTAAGATTATTAGGATGTTTTTAAGTCATGCATATTTATTTAGATCGGAGGAAAGATGTCTGTATATAGTCAAGCCTGTTTGTACAGTAACTAGTTTTTGCACTACAGAAACTTTTTTGTGAATATATTTGCTGTAATAAATTAGATTGTTTAGTAGTGCTTGTTGGGCTTGTCACTGTATCAGGGGTTTTCTTTGCAATATTTTGGATATTTGTATCAACGTGGTTCAGGTTTTCAAGCATTTATGATTATAGCATTGTAATGAAGAAAACTGTCAACACTGTGTTGGTCTCTTTCATCTGTTGATGTCATTTAGCATTTAATCATTTAATGACTAGTTCTAAATGATTAAACCATTCATTTAATTCAGATCTCCTGGAGTGGTTGAGAAGTAGTTTGTGCCCCAGGATTAACACTTCTTTGTGTGTTTAATATGTTTGTTTACAAATGTTTTACATTCTTCAGATTGTGTTCAACAGCCTACATTATAGTCCACTGAGAGCTTTCTATACATACAATAAGATACTACACTCTATGTTAGTTGTCACTGGGTGGTACCTTTTCAAAAGGTACAAATTTGTACCCAAAAGGTCCATATTAATACCTCAAGGGCACATATAAGTACCTAAAAAGTACAACATTTTTTCTCTTAAAATATTTAGGTACTAATATATACTTTTTAAGGTACCAATATGGAACCTTCAGGTATAAATGTGCACCTTTGAAAAAAGTACCACCCCAGTCACAGCTTACGTACCATTATTTCTGAGAGTGTAGGCACACACTTATATTTATTGAAAGGGAAGAGAAATCTATTTGTATTGAGTATAATAATATTTTGACTATAAAACATATTTTATTAGTATTTAAATCTCTAAATGATATCATCTTTTAAGGGAAAGGTGTCTTCTGGAGGATTTTGCTCCATGCAACAAAAGACATTTGTTGATACTTTAAATATTTATTCCTAATGTTAGCTTGAATATAGTCAATGCTGCTTATATGGCATTAAAACAAACAAATAAATAAAAATACATACACATATATATATATATATATATATATATATATATATATATATATATATATATATATATATATATATATATATATATATATATATATATATATATATATATATATATATATATATATATATATATATATAAAAACTATCAAAAAAACAAAACATATTTTTACCTGTGGAATTGGCAATCATTTACAAAATGTTTAAAACTATATTCATATGCATTAGGGCTGCAGAATATATTGTTTCAGCATCGATATCGCAATGTAAGCATTTGCAATAATCACATCATTGGATCTGCAATGTCAAGCATGGCTTATTATTGACCAGGAGCTTGAAGATTATTAGCAAAGTTTATTAATTGCATTTTTTTAGGTGTGTTTTCTCTTCCTGTTAATCATATAAGGGGGGGTTGAAGCATACAGGGACAAGCATTTGTAGCTTTAACAAATATTTTTCAATATTTGAGTTCAACTGCCATTAAGACTAAACAAATATTAAGCAGTTTTTTTTTTCTCTCATTTGCATGTTCCCCCCTAAAAATCTAGTTTAACGTTAATTTGAATAATTTATGCGTGTATGCAATGCCCTATACAAATGACCTTGAAATATGGAATTCTTCTCAAAAAGAGTTTTTTATCTGGTGAAATATGTTTCATATCGCAATGTATATCTTGCAGCCCTAATATGCATGTACTATAACACTTTGTAGTAATTTATAAAATAAATATAGTTTTTAGTATTTTTGTATTTAAAAGTATATCTTAAATACATTACCTATTTTAATAATTTTGTTGTTTTTATTATTATAAAACCATTTTCATCAAAGCCAAAAACATTTAATCAAAAGTACAAGATAGACCGTTTTGCTGTTTAGTATTAGAATTTGAATATACTAGTTCTTTTTTCTTTATTATATTGTAATAATTGATTGGTTACTGTGATGGCAAAGCTTAATTGTACACTGCCAATACCAATGTACAAGTAACAGTTAGTTCAGAAAACTGCGTAATATTTCTGTGATACATTTGTTAAACGGCAGTAAGCCATTAGACTGTAATTGTACAGAACTGCCCATCTATATAATCACCTTGCTATTTTTAAAGTTTTCACATTTTTTTTGTTTTGCTTTTGCTTTGAGCAGGTTCATAAGATCAGTTAAAACTTTTATTTAAAATTTTTTTTTAATTTTTTTTTTTATAAAATCAGTTGTTCACTCCTATATATATATATATATATATATATATATATATATATATATATATATATATATATATATATATATATATATATATATATATATATATAATATATTTATATATTTATATATATATAAAATTATTTTGAAATATTTATATTTATTGAGTAATATATCGGTTATCGGCCTCCAAATCTTAAGAGTTATCGTATCGGCCAAAAAATCCATATTGGTCCATCCCTAATATATAGACTTCATGTATATTTTGATATATTATTAAAATATTTTATTCATAAAGATAATAAAAGTTAATCATGAATTTAAAACTATGCTAAAACGCAGATCTTATCTCAAGTTATAGTAAATAATGAAGTATTGTCATAGTTTTACGCTTTTTTTTTAGAACTGCTTCATTACTATTGACTTATTAACCAGCAGCTTTTTGTCTTTAATTTGTGTTTTATATCCTCCTCAGTGTCCATGTGCAGTAGCGTGAGCCCATATCATGAGGTGATGCGTTTGGAGAGACGTTTACGCTCGGCCTCTGAGGGTGCAGGAGGACCCAGACTTCACCTCAATCTCAGGGATCCTCACTGCACGGATGCCAACACTTTATCCAAGCAGAGAACTAGCTCTTCATCCTCCAAACTGGGCAGCCTGGTAAATATGAATGCAACCCCTCCCCTGCTCAGACGTTTATTTTTAAAAAGTCTATCATAGTCTGTTTGATCTATATGCATGAGTGTCTTTGAAAAATCATTGATGCAGACTCTCACTGCGTCTTCTGAGGGATTACATTCCCACCCAGTGATCTAATCGCAGAGCTTAATTAAACAGACAAATCCTCTCACACCATTTTACCCAGCAGGTCAGCTGGGCCAGTATCCATTGGATAACTTTTTTTCAGTGGCAGATGCCAATGCTTGATGTAGAGTGCAAGTTAAATGAATTCAGCCCTCTGCAGCTATAGTTAAAATTTCTCTGTAAATGTGTACTTTAGTCTTAGCATTTATAAATATTGTTTATAGTGATAAACTTGATATTTACATTTATTGTTTTGTTCTGTACAGTTTTCCATGAGCGAGGGACTAAAATATAATGTTTAAAATGTTACTGAACATTTTGTTTACACTATTGAAATGCTTAAACACTAATCCTAATTATCTTCTCAAAAAGGCAACTTTACATTGGGCATTTTATATATATTGTATCTGTACTATGTAATTCATGTTTTTATTTTCCCCAGTTTATTTATGCATTTGAATTCCATTATAGGACCTTGATCCTTAATTAAACAACTTTTAACCTTGAAAAGTTAGAAAAAAAATACTTATTAACATTTTAATAGTGTAAGTGATACATTGTCTGGGTTGTATTATGTGGTATTATGGACTTATTTGTTTATATGTTATATCTAATACTATATATTTTATTTCAAACTACTAAAATGTCATGAAAAAATCACTTTGTTAAACTGTAGAGTTAAATTTTCAACATCAAAAGTTGACAAAGCAGAACTCAAGGTCCTACATTGCAATTCACAACTGTACACATATAGATATATTTAAATAAGCCATAAATAAACAAAAACATTTGTGAATATATTGTTAATCAAATTATATTTTTTACAGTGTATGGACAATTGACCTCCACACCCAAAAACATTAGACAAATGCATTAGACAAACGTTTTTTGTGATTTTTTTTTTAAAATTTATTTTTATTTTATTTATTTATTTTAAAAATGACAAATTTTGTGGTGGAAATTACGGAATTACTAGAAATGTGTGTGCGTGCGTGCGTGTGTGCGAGTGAGAGAGCTAGTGCTTCCCCTACGATAATACACCTAAAACACACCTATTGTCGTAAAACTCGTCAATGACAATGAAGCGTTTTCTCTCGTTAACTGCAGGGAAAGAGTTAAACAAAATAATTTATAGATTTGACGCAGATCATAATACCAGCCATACATGTAAAGCAAAAATAATGTCCTTCAATTCGGTCATGCCCTGCGGCCATCATCCTTGAACCAATCTCCATCATTTTAAGCTGCTTGCTTTTCTGTTTGTTCCATTGTTTCGTTTGTTAGACGTTTGCTTCCACTTTGTTTTGCAGTCTGAAGTGCGTCATGCGCACAAAACGCCCAATTTATGCCACAGGATGTCTAATCCCATCTTTGCATTGACTTCACATGTAAATCACTTGTGCTTCAACCACGTATGCTTCCCCCTGTTTCCAATAATATAATGATTGGGAGGGCACAGATGAGATGTAATTTTTATGCACTGTGAATGCATTGTCTAGAAGACATGTAAAACAATTAATTGCTAGCTGAAATAAAAATGGTTTGATTATATGGTTTGGAATTAGATGTTTTATGAGATTATTTACATTTTTTTGTCATTTATTTTGCGTTTGATTTAGAGTTTTGCATGATGCAAATTGCAATTTTTTTTGTTGATTTTGAGTAGGATTCGGCAATCACAGAATCATGAAAAACTAGTTGGTCTAATAAGAAATAAACTCCCCAAAATACAATTCAAATGTGAAGTTTTAATTAAAACAAAACCAAAGTTTGAATAAAAAATTAAATGTAAATATTAATTAAACAATAATGATAATGATACATAGTAACAATAATGATAATAATAAAAATGTGTAACTGATAGTTATAAACTGTTCAATAAAAAAAAACCCTTTTAAAAAATCCAATAATGTTCTTTTTCATTCAGTTTTTATATGTGGACTAAAGCTTTTGAAGATCAGAAAAAGAACTTTATTTTTGTGTGCTATTTTCCAATCCTTTTGAAGCAGTAATGTTTGAATTATATCCCAGTGGTACTGAAAATATTATTGAGATATCAAACGTTATGGTAATGTATTGAAATGAGAAAGTCCAGTATCTTGACAACACTAGTATGAATGCACATTGACTTGGAAGGTTCAGGTTCTGTTAAGTCATTACTGTGTCAGAACTTGCACCTGAAAAAATGGTGTATATTTGAATCGACTCTAAAAATTTATTGAAAAACCTATGCAGAAGATAGATATAAGAACATTTTCAACTCATTGAATATGCCGTGGAGTACAGTTTAATCAATAATCATGAAATATGGCACTGCCGAGAATCTTCCTAGAGCAGACTGTCCTCAAAAACCCGAGCGATTGTGTGGTGATTTATTGTATCACTTGGTCTCATGGATCCACATTTCTCATTCAAAAGTTCAAGCCGTTTGATTAGCAATTTTGTGGTTGTGTAACAAAGTTCTAAGCATCCAACATTTCTTCTCTACTACAAGTATTTATTAAAGCCGCCATCTGTTCATTAAAAGTAGACTCCAGAAAAGTTTGTCCTTTAATCTCTTTACAAGGCCTCACAATAAACCTGTGGATTATGCATAATAACGGGAGCATTGCTCACAGCAGGCCATTTGAAGCCAGATTGTGTGGAAGTTTCTAGAAGGCAATGGAGCACTGCTGTAGCAGCACTTTAAATGTCTGTTGTGAGGTTTTCAAGGTTTGTACTAAATGTGTATATAGTTTGCATGCTAACATAGAGAACATAATAAGCCACTTTTTTGCGTGAGATTTTATATTTTCTTCAAATATTAAATAAAAATACTGATATTTATATGCTATCAAAAGTTTAGGTTTGGTAAAGATTTTTATGTATTTTTGTTTTTTATTCGCTTCCTAAAATAACACGGTTAAAAATTGGGAAAATTTGTATATTGTAAAACATTTGAATCCATTTCCCCTTATGTTAATTGTTTGTACTCTGAATTTTTAAATTTATAATATTAACACAATGCAGCTCAGTAGTTTAATGTTTTATAACTACAACTTGATATTAAAGTTGTTAGCCAAGCTGTAGTATAAAATATCCTAATTCTTATATAATTTAGCATATTATTAGCATACTTCTAACATTGATTAGCATGTTGCTTCATGATTGTTGCACATGTTTCTTATATGAATTAGCATGCTGTTAGCATGTTTCTAACATTCATTAGTATGTTGTTAACATGCTTCTAGTGCAAATTAGCATGTTGCTAGCATGTTTCTAGCATATATTAGCATGTTAGTAGCATTGTTTCAAGTATGAGTTGACATGTTGTTAGAATTGGTTGCTAGGGATTGTCTAGGAATTTAAAAGGTTATCAGGGATTGGCTGCTGGCTAGACAAAGTAAATGAGGCCACTCTTAAGTCTGTGGAACAGTCTGAGGCAAAGTTATAAGCTCAGAAAGTTTAATACAATGTTAAGTCAGTGGGACTTATTCGTAATAAAAATACTGTTATTTTTTTTCATAATAGTTTTTGGAATACCGAAAGTCAGATCAGTCAGAAAAGATATAGCAACCTAGGTCAGAACAGTTTGAAGGTCTGATAGACATTAGAGCGATAATGTTTATTGTAATTATGGTGGCTTTGCATTTTTATAATGTATCCAATTGCATTTTCTAGCACTATTTTTTATTTATTTATTTATTTTTTCTAATCTGTGAAACTTGTTTTAATGTTAAGGCTTTAATGTTGCATTTATACAGTAAATTCTGTTTTTTTTTTTTTTTTAATTGAAGTATTCCATGATTCTGTCTCCAATGTGGTAGCAATTTTCCCTCTACATTATTCCTTATTGACCCATCATTTTTCAGAAATCATTTTAATATACTGATATGAAAATTTATTTGTTAAAAATAGGTCTAATTATTGCTTTTGTGGAAACATGATATAATCTGATATTATGGTAAAAATAAGACTTTTATTTTATACTTTTTGCCAACTTAAGGACTATGTGTGAGCTAACAGCAATATAGCAGCAGCATTTATTCAAGAGTAATTACCGCGTCTGCTACAATTACAGAATTTGACAATAATATTTACGTTATTGAAAATATGCTTTGACATTATAGATGTCTTTGTTACTTTTGATCAATTTAATTTACCCACAAAATCAGAATAAATGAGCTTGAGTGAGATTTTGTTCTGTTGTTGTTATATAAATGCTTGATCAATTTAACGTTCCCATAAATCAGAATGATTAAGCTTGGGTGAGATAGAAGCACATTTTTTGTACGAACGGGACCTTTACAGGAAAAGATATTTTCAATAAGTAAAGTAAAACAATTGCTCATATATTTGGCTAGTTCCTACCAAGTTATAAAGCCTTTGTTTCGTCTTTGAATAATGCAGTCCGCACCTGCACAGCTTGAGGCCAGAGTAATTGCTCTTGTTTTCCAGCGTAGCGGAGGAAAACGCCACATCCTGTGTTATTGTTCTTTAATGCTTGCTAAGGTGCCACTGCTAATTTGTCATCAAATCATGTGCCTTGTAAAAAATAGCGTGTGAGGTTTACCTTCACTGTGGCTGTGGGCTGACCTGGCCTTTCCATTTACATTATCCTGTTTGGCAGTTGTTCTTGGACGAGGGTACGTCCTGAGGGGGTTTGTCAACAGAAATCAGCAGTCTTAAGGAACATGCTGCGTCTTTTGTGGGACTTTGAGGATACGCATTCTTGTTTCTTAGGTGCCGTGCCAGATACAGAGATATATTAGGCCTCGTTTTATTTGTAGGATAAAACTGGTTCATTAGAGGAAAATCCTCTTATAAGTTGCAATCAATCCAAAGTTGACAGCTCCAGTCAAAGTTCAGAGAAGAGGCAGGATTTTGTGAGTGCTGATTGCGGAATCATTAACCTTGTAGTTTGTGATGTCTGATTTGTGAATGAATTATTTTCTTTAGTTAATGTTAATTTGACTAAAAATGACTAACTCCAACATGATCAAGAATATTTCTTTCTTCATAAGTGCTTTGTGGCTCCAAAGTACATTATAAAAATGCTGGGTTCCAAACATTTCCTTCATGTTGTCCCAAAACAAATCGATTAAGTTAACTTAATTGTTTTATATTTAATCCACTTAAATTTTTAAAAATAATTAGGTTGTCTCCCAAATAAATCTGAAGACTTGTGTTGTTTCAACTCGTTTTAAATGAGTATTTTGATCAAGCAGCAAAAGTATTTTTTTATTTGCATGTTGTGCTCCATACTCCAATTCAATAGGTGTTGGAATACAAACCTTTAAGTTGGTTTGCTAGAAATGAGAATTTTTTTTTATTTCCATGCCTCACTTTGAAATCAGATGAATTCAGATTACTCAAATGTTAAGCCAATAAATGTCCACAGATGCTTTGAGTAAACTATAAGTAATATTAAAGTTAGTAGGATGTTTTTAAAAAAAACTTTTTGTCATAAAATAAATAGTAATGAGTAGGGCATTTCAGGGGTTTGTTTTAATAACACTCGGTTCCACCAGTCACGTCCTACTCATGTTGTTTAACTGAAACATTTAGGTAAAGATGTGGAGATAACTAATTTGTGCAATTTGTTTTGGCACATTAATATCCAATTTTTATGATTAAGTGATGGTTGGAAGTATCATGTGTTAATGTAGCTGTAAAAGATTATATTTTTATACACTTGCATGATTATTGTTGTGTATCATGCAGTTCATACAGTCAAAGTTAAAGTCAAAGTTAAAAATTGAGTTGGCGTAACTTGTTTCAGTTAGGTGCAATTAAGTGAAGTTGAGTGAAAATGGACTGTAAAACCAAACAGTGAGAAGAGTTGCTATCTACATTTTAATAATACATACAGTTAAAGTCAGAATTATTAGCCTGCTTGTTTATTTTTTCCCCAATTTCTGTTTAATAGAGAGAAGATTTTTTCAACACATTTCCAAACATAGTTTTAATAACTCAACTGATTTATTTTATCTTTGCCATGATGAAAGTATATAATATTTGACTAGATATTTTTCAAGATACTTCTCTACAGCTTAAAGTGACATTTAAAGGCTTAACTAGGTTAATTAGGTTAACTAGGCAGGTTAGGGTAATTAGGAAAGTCATTGTATAACAATGGTTTGTTCTGTAGATTATAGAGAAAAAAAATTGCTTATAGAGGCTAATAATTTTGTCCCTAAAATGGTGTTTAAACATTTTAAACTGCTTTCATTCTAGCCAAAATAAAACAAATAAGACTTTCTCGAGAAGAAAAAATATTATCAGACATACTGTGAAAGTTTCCTTGCTCTGTTAAACAACATTCGGAAAATATTTAAAACAAGAAGAAAAAAAATCGAAGGGGGCTAATAATCCTGACTTCAACTGTATATCATTTCATAATGTAGTTTTTTTCCCTCATACAAATGGGATTTTTTTTTGTGTATATGTGAGTTATTCTTTTGTGAATTTTCTTTGCTTTTATTCTTTGATCGCCAAACAGTGCAGATACTCATTAACATTTTTTTATGAGGCCTATGTTATGCATAATGTTTTGTGTAAACACAGGGACTGGCAGGAAAAGGGAAGTGTTCCATTGTCATAGTGAGATTTTGTGACCATGTTCACTGCTCTCAAGGGAAGTGTGCCATTTACTGTTCTCTTTGCTCTTCAAACATTAACGTTTGAGGAACTACAGTTTTCTTCTGTAATCTTTGTCCAGCAGGCATGTACTGTAAATCGCATTAACGTTGTTCGGTAATTTTGCTTTGATTCTGCAGCGTTTGCATCAGCAAATTCTTGTTTGATATAGCCTAAATGCTTCATCAACCTTCATATTATTTAGCAGGACACTTTGGTCTTGGTGATGAATGAAACATTTGGCAGTAGCCAGTGAATGTGCCTAAAGCGTTTCACTTAAAAGAAAGTTACATCATTGAATCAGAACTTAACTCTGTTAGTTGTGAGATAGACTTTAAAAAACTGCTGTTATTTGTTTAATTGAAGTTGTCTCTGTGATATAACTAAAGCCTGCACAAATCAGCTGTACAAATGCTAACACTAAGATTTTCTTCAGTCAAATGATTGAATAATTATAAAAACCAAAATTGAAATTCTGTCTAGAAATAGGTTAATGCACTTGTTTTAATGTTAAGTATAAATAGTATAGTTTAATGTTTAGTATAGTAATACAATAGTACTGTATAGTATGGTGTTAAGTCAAGTATAAAAACTCTTATTAATAATTCTAGGATAATAATTCATTTTCTGATTAATTTTTGCTAGATTAGGCATCACACATTTTAGTTATTTCTATATAGAGTTGAAATCAGAATTATTAATTACTCTTTTTAAAATATTTCTTAGATGATGATTAACAGAGAGCCAGACATTAATAATTCTGAATTCAACTTATTATTATCTTTCTGTTTTAAAATGTTCCAAACTGTAAAAAAAGCTCCAATAAAAGTATTTTTAAGCTGTAGAAATAAGTTTTTAAGCTGAAAAAAAAACAAGGAAATTGTTGGGGCAAAGATCAAGCTAAAAGAAACAAACAAGAAAACACCAACGAAGCATGAGTAATGGACAAATGTTTTGCAAAGGAAAAGCAGGCGGTTTGGGATGCATGAGATCCTTCAATGACGAGTGGAGTTAGAGAATTTGTCACTTCTGCTCCTTAGACAGTTGTTGTCTACTGTAGGCAGTGTTTTCATACTTCTGCATAAGTACATTTCAGTTTTTTTTTCTGTTCCTGTAGTATTTACACTGCTTCGTCCACTGGGTGTTTTCAGCATCCTACATTTTGAGTGCATGGAGAAAATGTAGTCTTTCTCATTTAACAGTAATTTTAATGTATTCAATGCAATGGAATAAAACCAGTCTGCTCATTACAGCATGAAAGGAAGCAATCCAATGTTGTTGAAACTAGAACTTGATACCTGAGGTACTTTAAATGTATCCTTTTATTCTAATTGTTTGCTAGCCAAGTGTCCCCATTTTAATACTTGTGATGGATATGCTTTTTCCCACATATAAATTTTCTTTAAAGCACCTTTGAAGAAAGGTTTTGTCTTGTAACAGTCATAGTTTTTTGTTCTCTAGGTGTTATTGATTACTTTTTCTGCAATGAGTTTTACTGTCGAATACCTGGTGTAAACAAGCATATCTATAAATGGCTCTAACAATATGCTCTTTATATTTTGAATGGCATGGTCAAAGTTACAAATAGCTCATTATGGCAGTCTGTATATAATTCTGCTCAAGTGTACACGTATACATATTATCTATCTATGCATGAACTGCACATGCTCACTGCAAAAGTCTGAAAAAACATTTTATGAGATGCTGCTTGCAATAGTGCTATAATAGGGATGTCATGACAATGCTGGTAAAATGAAAAGACGCCTCTTGACTTGTTCAGGGTCAATAAAAGTTTACTTTCAATACAATGTTGATATTTCATTGCCTTGTCTTTTTAAATTTTTTTATAATTTAAAGTAGACATAGTCTTACAAAAAACAAATATTACAAAGCATTTTCAATTTACCTTTTCAGTCAGGTGCATTCAAAATGTTTTGGTGTTGCTCCAGAATTTTTAGCATTTCTTAGAGCTAGTCATCATGTGACAGAATGTGCACTCAATAATACTAAAAAAGCAAACCACCTCAACCAAGTTTTCTCCTCAAGTAATTTTTTATTTTTAATTAAAAATATAATTCTGTAAATCTAGTTGCAGTAGCATTGTAAAAAATGTGATTTAATAATTTAACAGAAGCATGATTAAAAGCAATGACACTTGTTGCTCATGCATGCATACATCTAGTGATCAAATACAATACCTGACAAAAGTCTAGTCTGCTACCCAAGTTTTAAGAACAACAAAAAATAACTTGACTTCAAGTTTCATTTGGTATGATAAGTGGCTTATATGAAAACAAAGGCCTCTAGATTAGGCTTATTTTACCATGATAAAATATCATGCCTTGATTTTTAATTGTTTAACTAGGACAGTAAGGTCTGACTTTGCTTAGACAAAGGTCTTGTTAGAAATATTGTACGGTAAAGAATTTAAAGTCATGATGCAGTGGAAAAAGAATCTCTGCAATCACTCAAATAACTTATTAATAGTCATCTGGAATAGCAAAGAAAGCAGGACTCCCAGAGTTCAACAAGATTCTTTGGATTCATCTTCAATGCCTCCTCTTACCCCAGACATGCGCAATAATGTTCATATCTGGTGACAGGGCTGGCCAATGCTGAAGCACCTTGACCTTGTTTGCTTTCAAGAACTTTGATGCGGAGGCTGAAGTATGAGAAGGAGTGCTATCCTGCTTAATGATTTGCTCTCTTTTTCTGGTTTGTAATGTAATGGGAAGCACAAATGTCTTGATACCTCAGGCTGTTGCCATCAACTCTGCAGATCTTTGTAATGTAACCCCAAACCATGTATTTTCCTTCACCAAACTTGAGTGATTTCTGTGAGAATCTTGGGTCTATGCGGGTTCCACTAGGTCTTCTGCAGTATTTGTGATGATTGGGATGCAGTTTAACAGATGATTCATTGGAAAAAGCTGCCTTCTGCCACTTTTCCAAATGATCAATTAGAAGTCAAGTTATTATTTTTTGCTTTTAAGACTGGGATTGTGTGTTAATTTCTTCCCAGATTTTAATAGAATAAAGTGCACATTAAGAATAACCTGCAGAATGTGAATGTGTTAAAGGCACATTCTTATACTGTATGCTTATGTTTATAATAAATGCATATAGATCTTGTACAGTATCACTGGAATTTTAATGAAAACCATATATTTTCCACTTCAAAAGGACAGGCATCAGCCAAGAAATGCAGTATTACAAATATGTAGTTAATGCTTCAGCCACCATGTATATTTATTGTTCTTTATCAGTTGAGTTGTGAGTAGATGATATGCTAATCAATTTCAGATAATAAGCAATCAGATAAATCTGATTTGGTGCAAAACAACACAGCAAACTACTATTTTAACATCTCTAAGAGGCACATCATGCTCTTAAGGCACATCACAATGGATCTTTCAAATGGGTGACCCGAGTCGGGTCAAATCTGAATCCCAAGGATACATTAGTGCAAATGTTTTCTGACTCCTCATAAAATTTTCTAGTAGCAGCACAGCCTGATTGCGAGTGTGTCTCAGGCCATATCCTTGTATAACCTGTTAACAGGTAAGCTGCTAGAAATAGTGCCTCAGTTTTATTTTTGCACATGGTTATGTTTTTTAAAAACGAGTGATTTCTGAAATACCAAGGGAGAAAAGTTGTTTACATTGGCATTGAACTGCTCTGGCCTTTTTGTCAAGGGCCACAGGATATTTCATTAATGAGTAAAGCATGTTTTCTCCTGACACTGACATGAAAAGATCAGAAAAATCAATCTGAACATCGGGAGATGGAGAGTGAGTCACACTAAATGTCAGCTCTCTGTCACCACCTCAATCCCTCCCAAATAAACACTTGAGGAAAAAAAAGACTATTATCTCATCATCTCTTTTTATTTTTGTCCACACAGACATTTAAGCGAGCACACAAGCAATTTGTGTCTTTTGTCCTTCTGTTTTCAGTGCCTATGGCTGTTGAATTTGTTGATTGAGACGTGCATGTTTATGTTCACAAGGACATTTATGAAGCACGACGCCGTTCTTCTTTAATATCTCTACATAAGGCGTCTGAACAGGTCACCGATTAAGGGTGTGCACTTTATCAATATTACGCTCCTACTGAGATTGTTACGGTAGTGATGCATTATGTTCATTTTGTCATTTGGCATCGTAATATTTCACCGAGGTAAAGGCCATGGCGTTTCATATCCTGAGAGTCTTAATTAGGAGCCCAGCGACCCTTTAATTTCGAGCAAAGTCAAAGTTAAAGCACTTTCCTGTTCTGATGCACTATCCAGTCTTTTGCTCCGTCTTGCTTAATTAGCCACAAGAGCTGCGCTTTTCCACTTTAATAGGACATAATAGCTGCTCTTTTGCCTTTTTGTCTTTTACATGCACTTTTTAAATAAAATTAGCTTCAGATACACTGCATATTAGAGCTTTGCTGAGCTTCGCTTGTGTGCTAGAATAAACGATGGTGTTTTATTATTATTTATTTATTACATTTTTTTTTTTTTACCTGTAGCTGTAAGTCTAAAAGGAATTTTATAATATTGGGCACAAGATGGCAGTGTGACACTTTTGAAAAACATCCCTGTAAAGCTCACTTTGGTTTGAGTTCAGTTTTTTTTTTAGGTGCTGTTTAGTCAGATGTGAGGAAAGGTTGCTGTGGAGGCGTCTTTGAATCAAATTAAATCCTCTTTTGTCATTTTGCATTAACAAACAAGCCATGACACACAGCTGGAGGTCTGGATTGAATTTAAGAAAGTTATTAGTCGCTGCTAACTTTAAAATAGACAATTGAAATGCATATTTTTGTAGGATATAGATTTTTGTTTCATTTTATTTTGCATTAGGTTTTTAAAATTACACAATCTTAATTTATTTTAAAGTATTTTATTTTCTGTAAGCAATGACTTATTGATTCCAGATTTGTCATAACTAGTAACATATAGTTAACATATATATATATATGTATATATATATATATATATATATATATATATATATATATATATATATATATATATATATATATATATATATATATATATATATATATATATATATATATACATTGTTTTAGTTATTTTTGTGTTTTATAAAAAAAAAGGTTTTTGTATCTTATTTTAAAAAGATTAATTTTTTTGTTAATGAAACATTCATCAATGACTATAAACAAACATAATAATTTTTTTTAAAATGTAAAATTAATAAAATATATACACTGTAGAGCTATCATTATTATGTTTAAATTACAGAAAGTACTGGAAATAATGCATACTTTAAAGGGCACCACTGATGAAAATCATCTTTTGTAAGCTATTTGGACAGAACTGTGTATAGGTATAGTGCGTCCACAGTCATATTGGGGTGATATAAACTCTTTTTATTATTAAAATTTTTTTATTTCCTGACGTTAAAATTGGTTCCAAATCCCTACTATTCTGAGGCCCACCGCAACGTGATGAATTGATTGACAGCCGCGTATTAAAATGTTTTCGTAATAATGCCTATAATCATATCAACAAAACAGGATGTGCACAAAGCAACTGGGATTTAAAGATCTGTTCAGCTCGCTAGAATCATCTATCCTCATCAAATGCGATCACGAATGAGTTTTACAAGTTTTATGTGTTTATAAAACAGTGCATGTTTGTAACTTTAATGAATTACAGCAATTTACTTCAGCTTTACTTTATCAACACAGTCAAGTGTCAGTACAATTATAAAAGAAGACCCTTCAATCCCAGTTTGTGGACGTTAAATCAAGTTTATTTTGTACATTAACACAACAGATTTCCATACAGCAGTGGATATTAACGTGTATCCTGTCACATTTGCTGTGCAAAAACAGAGCAAAGTTAAACGTGTGCGCTGTATACGTGTGTGTGTGTCTGCTGTGTGTGTGTGCGTGAAATTTTTAACGACATTGTTTGTGACTCATCGCAAAAAGGCTTGAATTAACTCTACATCAAATACTCATTGGTAAAGTTCTTACTGTAGTATTTCTCACAAACGTTATGCGAGATCTGCTTCCTTCATGTCTGTCTGTTCATCTAAGGCAGCCGAGGTGGAGACAGAGGCACACTCTGACAGGCACGTGGAAACGTTATGTGGGGAGAACCAGCATTAAAGGCACTGGCCACAAAAACAGCAGAAAATTTCAATATTCTAAAAGGCATAACAAATAATCTGATGGGTGTTTTGAGCTGAAACTTTACAGACACATTATGGAGACACAAATACTTGTATTAAATCTTAAAAAAAAGAGGTAAAATAGGTATGCTTTAAAACTTAATAGAGATTTCTCATTTAAGAGTCATTAGTAGGCCTACACTTCTGCAGATTTCCGCATATTTTAGCCCATCATTGAATTTATTTATTTATTTGTGTCAATGTGGTAAAAATATATTTCAGTTTTTGTATTAATTTCAGTTATAGTATTGACTAATATGAAAGTTTATGATTTATTTAAAGTACAGTTTGTAAAGTAATATTTTCTGTCTTTTAGTAGATGTTTTATATAAGAAACTTGCTTTGTTTGCCAAAAATGTGAAGCTGCGTCCCAAATGGCACACTATACACTATGCACTCATGTACTTATGCACTTACACACTCAACAGGGTAGTATATGTATGTAGTGTCGTCCCAAATGGCACACTTATGTTTTTTTTACTAAGCGTAAATTCAAACCGTTTCCTTGATGACGTTTGACGGTTGCCAAATCATTGAAGTAAACGGCCGAATTATCAAATAATACCTGCCGTGAGTGTTGCCGCAATCACTATCGGGAGGCGCTATAATCACTCTCGTAAAAGAATTTTGCTTTCACCATCCAAATTAAATAAAGTTATTCAACATGTGCGTCCGATAGCTCCGCCCCTTTCGCTACGTAAGCAAACCTGCGGTCGTTGAGTGCGTGAAGTGTCCATCATTACACACTTCATTTTAGCGGCTGAATGAGTGCATCATCCGGATAATTAAAGTGCACTTATTATTTTTAGAGTTTTCAGTGTGAACGCACTACTTACACTATTTATACTACAAAATGGCGTAGAATAGTGCATAAGTATGCGATTTGGGACGCAGCTTCAATCTTATTGGATTTGCATTGTAAATATTCAATAAAGGTGAAAAAGCTTTTATTTTTATGTTGTATATTAAGTGTTTAGTTATGATACTCTTAAAATAATTCTGCATAAATCCGCAGACTTACAAAATTGTCAGCAGAAACAGCAAACAAATGTTTGCAGATTCTCTCTGGCCCTAGTCATCAGCCACTGCTAAATGCAAAAAAAAGAAAAAGGAATAAATACTTTAAAGGGGATTAAATATGTCCTACTTTTATAATAAAACTAATATTTTATAGATAATAGGTCTCAACAGAAAGGATATATTTATATTGACTTTAAATTCAAATTTACTTGTCATTAATCACTTTTCAACTATAGTGTACAGTTGAAGTCAGAATTATTAGCCCCCCCCCCCGTTTATTTTTTTCCCCCAATTTGTGTTTAACAGAGAGAAGCTTTTTCCAACACATTTCTAAACATAATAATTTTAAAAAACTGATTTCTAATAACTTTATTTGATTTATCATTTATTTGCCATGATGACAGTACATAAAATTTTACTTGATATTTTGCGACATACTGCCATACAGCCTAAAATGACATTCAAGGGCTTAAAAAGCTGCTTTTATTCTAGCTGAAATAAAACAAATAAGACTTTCTCCAGAAGAAAATATTTTATTAGACATACTTTGAAAATTTCTTTGCTTTGTTAAACATTATTTGGGAAATATTTGAAAAAAAAATGGGGCTTATAATTCTGACTTCAACTGTATATGTACATTTATATATTTTCAAAATCAGCCACTTTTAGCTATTGCTCTTATTATAACATTATTTAAAAAGGTAGCTTTTATTTTATGTATTTGCACATCTTAAGTTTATGTAATCACATGACATTATTTGTTGGAAAATGATGCCATTCTATGTAAAGTGTGCCCTGGACTGTTCTCATTGAACTCTCCTTCTGAAAACGTTTTATTTGGACAGTTGGATTATAGTTATTATTCCCCCCTCCCTCTTTTTCCAGGATGTTTTGAATAACCTTGGCTCATCTGAATTGGATGAGGATGACCTGATGCTGGATCTTGACCTTTCTGATGACCAGCGTCCTCATCATGGTACGTTTTAACCAGACTCCAGTTGCTCTCTCTTTTTATATCATCCTCTGCAACATGTATTATGACATTTATCTCCCATTCATATTCATGCAGCTGAATCTCTGAATATCTTGTTATAGTGATTACACATTCTTGCAATAACTGCTTCACTTAAAGAAATTATTTTGGCCATGGATAAAAAAAAAAAAACATCTGATAAAGACTCTGGCTAGACTTAAGACCTTAATACCTTGTAACATATCACACCATGAAGTTATGCATGAATGCAATTGTGGATTAGTCATGTAGTCATTTTAATATACCAAATGTGCTGATGTTTCGGTAGGAGTTACATCAGCACGTGAAGTCGTGACGCTACATTTTAACATTCACCACAGGCAAAGCCTCCAGACTGATAAACACTGCAGATGTCATTACTGATTTTGCTAAAGCATTTCTTTTAAAGAACAGTAAATATTGCAGCATTTATTACATAAAAAAATTTTGGCATAAACTTCCTCTAAATCAGTGTTCCTCAGCTGGATTTGTTATTTTATTTTTTGTGCACTAGTTTTAAAGGGAAAATTTAGATAATGCTTGATTTTCCTAATGGTTTTTTCATTGAGTTGTCTACGGTTAGGTTAGTGTCCAATGTCTCTTTTATTACTAGCCTAGGATGTGTTCCTTGTAGTACAGGTCCGACTAACCAGCTGTTTTTTCCCAGCATTCTTCAATATATCTTCCTTTGTGTTCAGTAGAAGAAAGAAACTCAAACAGGTTTGGAACAAGTAAATGATGCGTAAGTGATGACAGAATTCAAATTTTTGGGTCAACCATAATTCACAGAAAAAGCATTATAAAAATAATAACTTATAAATAACATATGTAATGCAGCTGTTGTCAGATCCAGTCCAGCAGTACAACAGTTCTTTCAACAAAATTCACTTAACGATTTCTCCATTACACTGTGCCTCACTTACAAAACAACCTGCAATCAGATGCTCTGAGGAAAGCATGTAATCTTCCAAATTCGTGACACAATTTAGAATAAACCGTTCATTTGTCCCTGAGAATCCTTATAGAGTCTTACGGAGATGCAAACGTTTAAACCAGATGCATCAAAGCCAAAGTTTGAACATTCATTTGTATATAGTTTCCACTCTAGACTACAATCTCTTCTGTTTACTTTAGATGCGACATGAAGCATGCATCTGATGTAGGCAAGTGTGTGCCATTGCGTGTCAATGGGTTGAGTTTGAACTTTGGAGGCAGATTAAATAAATAAATAAATAAATAAACAAATCTACCACTGTGATGTCACATGCCACATTATTTGCTAACGAGTCATTTTTACAGCTGGTTTAGACAAATGCTTTGTTTATAATTTTAGTGATTAACAGTTTTATTAATTCTTAAGAAAAATACAGAATATAATACAGCATCTCTTTACAAAATCCAATTTTTAAACTGTTAACAAACTCAAATGAACTAGTCCCCAATTATGTTCACAACTTGGCTATAATTAAATATGACTACAACCTTAAATATACAATAATCAGAAAGAAAAAAAACCTAAATGAGAATGTTGACATTTTAAGAATGATTTAATTGAACTAAAACCTTTCATGTCAAGAGCAAGGCAAATTTGGCATGACCCCTTTAAATTCTAAATGAGTCTCTTGATCTTTTATTTTTTAAGGAAGCAAAGCTCTTGGTGATCCTGAAAGTTTGCTTGTTTGTGCTTTTGCAGCATCTCGGGAGGATTCAAGTCAGTCTCTTGCTTCATGCCTCAACCTGTTGCTCTCACCGCTGGATGCCTCCACTGACCGGACCCTTGGAAGAGACCCCAGAGAGCCCTTCTTCAGGTATGTTTTTTTTCTTCAGAAGAACTTTCAGTTTCACAGACATAAATGCTTCGACATAGGAGATAATGTAAAATGTCTGTTTTAATGGTATTTACCTGGTGCAAGCCACATCCAGTTTGCTTCTTGAACTGAACAGAATTGCTGAGTTATCAACCAACATTTGCCTGCACACTTTCTCTTGCATTGTCAGAGTTTTTTTTCCCTACATTGTGTTAGTGCAAAAAATTCTATAATTCTTACACACTGTAACAATGCTTGGCAATCTCTTTATTTATTATGTTCTATTTTAGTGTTTGTTCTTGAAGTAAAACAGCATTTTTAGTTGTCATTATTCTTAGTCTTTAGTGTCACACAATCCTTTATATATATATTTTTAATATGCCTATTTGAGAAACCAAACTGTTAAACATATTTTGTGGAATGCCTTATTTTTAATGTTGTGTCACAAACAATTTTATCTGGAAAGAATTTAAATTAAATATTTTTTAATGTGAATCCTTCTGAAATTGTAAAAAAAAAATGCTCAAAAGTAAACCTTAAACTGTTTTTTTATTGTATATACTATCATTATTATTATTTATGGATTTTATCTTGTGTATTATTTATTGCTGTTGATGACTATTAATTATTAGAATTTATTTTTTTAATTAAAGAAAATGTGAAATAAGAAAATCTTTTTTGCCATGACATAGCTAGAGAAGCTGATATGGCAATAAATTCCAAATTCTCTCTCTTTCTCTCTCTTTGAAAAATATTTTATTTTAAAAATATATGTTTGGATAAAGTGTAAAAAAAAAAGTGAAATTTAATTAGACATATTTAAAATAATAATAATAATAGTTGTTGTTGTTGTTATTATTATTATTATTATTATTATTATTATTATTATTAAGTCGCTAAACCAGGGCTATTCAATTAGTTTGTTATGAGGGCCAGTTCATGAAAAGCATTCCAAATGAGGGGCCGGAGAGATATGACTTGCAATATAAGTAATGACACAACAGCATATAAGAGCCCATATGCTATATTTGTGTTTATAAAGACACCCACGTTGACTTTTTCTACAATAAAACATCAATTTGTAGTATTTTGAAACTACATAACATCACTGAATTGTACAATGTGGCTTTTTGAATGGCCACATCATTACTATAGCGACTGTTTTTTTAGCTGAACTAAATTTATTTTTGATATCTTCAGCCCGTGGGCCGCCAATTGAAAAGCCCTGCTCTAAACCTTCTATTACGAAAGTAAATAGATTTAGTAAGTATTCATAAATAACCAAGGTTACCTTTACTTTTATTTTATCTTTATTAACACTCTGAAATATGGAACATGAATTGAATATTTAGCAAACAAACTTTTTTTTAATTATTATTTTCAGTAAGTTTGAAAAAAAAAAGTACTGTAGCAAAAGTACCTGTGTCCAATCCAAATATAATATTCAATAATATAAAATAAAATACTAAACCTGGAAAACCTGAAAACTGCTATTGTTAATCCTTCACATTTATAAAAGTCTTGATGTGGTTATAACCTAACTGGAAGAAAATGTGCCAGCAGTGCATGGTAGAGACCATAAATTCTTATTTTGTTCAAAGTCAACCCAGTTTAAAAAAATATTTAACACTTCTAAGTTTTATAGAGTGACAGCTCAACCAAAAAGAACATTGACATCCATTAATTAACAGCATTCAAAGACTATTTTACTTTTCTTTTGTGAAACACCAGTCGTGCAATATGTATTTTAGCCCTGGTTTGCTTAGCATCCACACTGTTATTGTTTTGACCAAACCTAACAAGACAAAACAAAGAAAACCTCTAAAACCAAAAGGTTTTTTTAATACTGTAGAGATGTACTGACTTTTAGGCAACAGGATTGTGCAATCAAACTTTTATCAACATTTAGAAGTGGAAAATGAAATAACGTACCTATTCATATAGTGATAAATATATAGTATTTTCATTTACAGTTTAAATGTCTGAAAAAAGCAAACTTCAATACTAGACAGAATTTTCACTTTAGAGCATCACTAGTGATTTGTGGGATTGTCATACAGACAAATTTGAATGAGTTTGATTTAAATGAATTCACAAAGCACCAAGTAAACTATAGCGGTCACTAACTAGCTTGCTGAGAAACAAAATCACGATTTTGAATCGAGATTAAAATAATTTATACAGTTTTGTTCTCTGCGGATGCAAGCCCTATTTTTTTCCCTCACTGTTTTGCATCTTGTTCCCTAAACTATCAAAGTTTCTCTGATGCATTGACATGGGCATTGACTGCGCTGACAATTTCTACGAGTTGATAATGTTCTCTCAAACCCTCAGTCTAATCTGACTGGCAAATTCATCCTTGTGCGTAATGACAGCAGAGTCATTTCAAAACCAGAGAAATCCCATGTGGACACAGAGCAAATTATATTAGCATGGAAATTAGCCTAGAAAATTGAATACATTTCCTGACCTTATAATTATTTGTACAGTTTTTAGAGCATGCCCTAAAATAGACTGGGGTTTATTTTGAAATGAATACGGAATGTGCCCAAACTAACTACGTACATGTCAGCTACTTGTAATAAATGCCGGACGTGTTGTTTTCTGTGTAACGTTTAATTTTTAAATGCAACACCGCTGTGGCAAATATTATTTTATATTGCTAGAAGGTTATGAGATGTACTTTTCCAAACCCACACCGTTATATGGCATTTTATAGTATATTTGAGGTACCGAATGCCTCATAAAAGCCGTGCTGCTTCTGGAAAGCGTATTTTCGCCTTGTCAGCAGGTGGTGATTGAATGACCTTGTCTTGATATCTTTGACACAGTTTTCAATGAGATTTCTCACCGAGTAGCCCTGTGCGCCTATTTTATGTTGCATCCGAGGAAGTTCTGTATTTATTTTTTGAGTTTATGGCACCACAGGGCTGTTCTGTTCTCATGATGTTTAAAATCTCACAAATTGTGCTATGATTGTCTGACCTTGTTATTGACAAGAGTTTGTGCTTTTTTTTTTATTGCCAGCCTGGCTAATTCTGTTTATGCAGTGCTAGTTTCTCCATACAAGTCATTATTTGTAATTCTGCGTTGACAGCATTTAAAGACATGGTTCATAAAAACATTTACTTAGCAGCATATGGGTTTTAAATGGGCACAGTGTTGTTGTTTTTTTTTTATTTCTTGTGCACATGCATGAACTGCGCATACATAAAATTTTCAGTTCTGTTCGGGTCACCTTCCATATGTGTCCCAAAACCCTATACAGGTTCCGTACAGATATTTTGCAACATAGACTTTAATGTTCATTTAGGTCAACGTGTCATAATTCTTTGGAGTTACTTGAAGGGTTAGTTCATCCTGAAAAGTAAAAATTGTTCTAATCCCAGAGACATTGATTTATCTTTGGAACTCAAAATTAAGATTTTTTTTTACATTAGATCTCTACTTTGACATTAGATTTCTGACCCTTAACTGACAGCAATGGTCCACAGATGTTTGAAGTCCAAAAACTTTTGGACAGTTTTGTGGCACAAAAACAAAAAACTGTAAAAACAACTTTCTAAACTTATGTCTTCATCATATCAGGGTACACATTTACTATGGGCATTAGAATGCATGACCCTGATTTTCAGTTGAACTGATATCACATTAACTGTTTTGACAATATTCTTGGTTCCCTTTCTGTATTTCTTGGTACTGTTTTTGTCTATTGCGTATTAGAGAGCTCTCAGAATTTGTGTGTTCTGTTTTGAAGATGATCAATGGTCTAAGGCGTTTGGAATACATTGGGGTAAGTAATTAGTACCATAATTTTGTTTTTGGGTGAACTTACCCTTTAGTAGATTTGGTACAAAACAACTGGGTTGTTGTACATCATAATTGAGAACTGTCCATTGCACTAACGTCTGGTAGTAGTTTGCAGCATTATAAAAGACAAAACTAAAAAAATGAATGATAAATGTAGTTTATCTCTGAAATTGGCCACTTGACAAACATAAACTAAAAAGAATTAACCGCTTAAATTTTAATAGTGGTCAATATAACTGTGAAGCTGCATGGAAACTAACACCCCATTCACATGGGGTGTCTGCTGAACTGAATTTTGGATCCATCTTCAATGTCATTGCTCACTGCAGAAATTGTGAATTTCTCAACTTTTCAAGCGCCAACAGAAGCGTCAGCCAATCAGATCACTTTATGCAAATACCTCAGCTCAGACAGTAGCCAAGTGCAGACTAATTTCATTGGCTGACCACTGCTATGACGATCGCATCAGCTCCTACTTCAGACAAGCCCTGCGTAAAGCAATGACCCTGAAACCCCATATGAATTGGTTAGCGTAAAATAGATATGCTGAATTATTAAAATTATTATTTTTAACTGGAAAACGTTTTTGTTTAGTATGTTAAAAGCTATTTGGTTGAACAAAAGAGAATATTAATTTAAATTTGTATAAATGTCTTTATCTGTATCCTTTATCTGTAAATAAAAAAACGTTTCTTTTAAACTTAGTGTTTGTGAAAATGTTTTACATTTTTTTATTAACGCAGTTTTTTTTTGTCAGTTTGTTCTTTTGAATGATCATGTGACTGAAGGCTTGAGTGAGGGATGCTCTTAGAAAAATACATTTTAAAATGTTGCAAAGTACATTCATCACACAAACAAACAAAGAAAATGTTTTATCTGTGTCTGTTCTGGTCGAAGATTTTGGAATTGTACCCTTGTAAAATTACGAGTACGTTCCATTTTTCTTTTTGTTTTTATAATTACAGATGCGTGAATTTTATTTATGAACGAAATATTGGACATTGGTTTTATTCCATAATTTATTACAATTCTTCCAACCACAATCAAAATAAACTATATTGTAAAAAACAAAATTTTATTCCATATAACGCCAGCACACTGCTTTAAAACAACATTTGCCTGGCTAAATAATAACGAAACTTTATCTTTCCTTCCATGCTCTTAGCATCTAATAACTCACCCAGCGTTGGTTATAATGAAACTCAAAAGAAGTAAAGTAGTTGGCTTTTTCTCACGTTTTGTCAAATTCATCATTCAGAGGAGATGCCTGGGATTGCGGTATAGTGTCATTATGGTGTGGAGGTGTCAGCGAGTATAGATGTCTTTAATGGACAGTGGCTGCGAGGCCTGTTTTCTGCTGTGACTCAGCTCAGCTCAGAGTCGAGGATGCACTGTTTGATGGGTTATAATCCTGCACCCTGACTAAGTGACAAGATATATTATCCCAAGGCGAAATCTGGGCTGTTGGTGTGGAAAACGCATCAGCCGTCAGCTAGACTGATGCACCGCAGCTCGTGTTATGTTTTTCTCGCTCAGCGACGCAGCTCGAGCCCATTTTACAGCTCTGAAGAGAGGCAGAAGGAAGTGTTTTGCTCTGTGAAGGGAGGCAGAAAGATGAAGCTACAGAAAGAGCTAGAAAAAAAGAGCTCAGTTCATCTTAGCGGTGCTGGAGAAGACAGTGCAAAGGTTTATTATTGGTTTTCTCTCTTAGTTTTCACACTGAAAGAAGCACAGTTTAAATTAAAAGACTGAAATACTGAAACATATCAATATAATTTTTTTCTTACATTATGTAAGGAACAATGTGGCCACATTTTTATTCCGGTTTGATCTGATTTAGTTCTACTATCAGCAAGGTCATTTTAAGGGGGAAAAGGGTAATTGTTCATAAGACTCATTCTGGTTCCTTGCACACTTTCTCTAAATCAGATTTGGTTTGTTCTGTTGATACGTTTTTTGTTAATGAATTCAGGCAAAATGGAGAAACGTCTTATTGTTTTCACATCAACTACGTTTCAATGACTGAAAACTAATACATTTGAAAACAATTTTCAAAGTGGAAGTTTTTGAAAAATGCCACTGTTGCCATGTCTGTGTAAGCAAACACGCTAATGCCTTTGAAATGTATAATGTCATGCGTGGATAATATGCATTTAAAATGGTGTTGATTAAAGAACCCATAAAAAAACATAAAACATTCCAACATACTCCAGTGTTTTTGTTGTACAGGTGTTTGCTAATGCTTCATCAGCAAAGTGTGAATATACTTCACCAACCAACATCCAAGACGCATGTTAAATACACAGCATTCTACATGTACACCAATGCAGAGTCACCGTTTGAACATTGTCACTTCACTAAAGGTACTGCTCACTAACAAGTTGACAGTGCTGGCCTGGCATATGAAATGCAGTGTTTTTGGTAGTTTAATGAAATTTATAAATGCAGATAATTTTTTATGTTGTCATACAGTATGTCATCGTGATATCTTCATATGAGATTGACGATGGCGTCTGCTGTAGTTAATCAATGTGTGTTATTTTTTTGGTATTTGTCTTCAGGACATCACCAAAGCCAATAATGACGAAAAATACTAATTAGTGCATCTCCTGACTTCCATGTGCGGCCATGCTGCCATTGTTGATGGTGTATTCTGGGAATTTTTTGTACCCCTTGGATTCAAGTGTGATCCTGAAAAATCTCTGTTCATGTGAAGGGGTGGGTGTCCCAATTCTCTTTAGCTTAAGGGGAAGGGTAACGGTAAGAGGAAGGACTAAGGTGTAGAATTGGGATTGTGCCTTAGTTTTGAACTGACAAAACCAATCCAGTCCAATCAGGCTTTGTTGTTATCATGACGCTGATCATCAGCTTTCTCTGGTAATTTAGGCTTTGATCCTGTGATCATGAGCTTGTCAGATGAAGGTGGGACATCTGCAGCAAACAGGCAATCACAAGTCTTGAATGTGACTTCTTGTGAGGCAAAAATGATTATAGCAATATTTGCAATAGTCTTGCTGATTATGTCCAGGTTTATGTAGAGGTTTTCCACATCCCATAGTGCTTTATAATTCATAAACAAAAATACACTGGGATAAAGAGCCTGCAAAATAAAAATTAAAAAATGAATCTATTAAATCAAACTCGAAGATGAATGCATCTTTAGCCAAGAAAGAGAGAGCACTCTATAGAACTCTATAGTCTCTCTCTCCTTCTGTCTATCTCTCTCTCTGCTGTGTCCTTCAGGAGCAGGTTTTCTTCAGCAGGGGGCAGAATCCTCAGCTTTCCACAAGCTGTGGTCCTGCACAACAGAAGGCAGCCTGTCTGGCCTTGTGCTACTTTCCCCAGTCTCCTTACCCAAGTCTGTCAAGGTGATTCAGAGAAAGAGAGCATGAGGGGACTTTCAAGAAAACTCTGGTGTGACCCAAAGGAGCGCTGCACTTTTTAAGCTTGAGCATAACTAATGACTCTGTGCCAGTCAGACTGTTTCTCTGAAGCGTAGAGTTGGGGGTGTGATTATTTCTAACCTTTGATCACACTCTCAATTGTGTCGTCATGTTGATTTCACTGCAGTCTGTGTGTGTGTGAGGTCTGGCTCGAGGAGAGTCTCCTGAGGCTCCAGCTGAATCATAGTGGCAGAATCCATTGTTGTCGCACATTGTGACATCACTGATTGGACACACAGTGTTAGGCCTGCTCTGCATCCACAAGATATAGAACTCTAAAACACAAGCAGTTCTTAGTCCTAACAGGATAGTTAACCCAAAAACTATGAAAGAGCCAGGTTACTTTTAAATGTGATTTAATTTTCTTTATTTGAAGGTCCGTTGAAATTCCTAATTCTAATTGGCTGGAAGGTGTGCATTATTTTTATTGAAACGCACAGGTAGCTCCAGTCAGTTTTGATCACAGTTTAAAATGAGTACGCGTCTACCAAACATTTGTAGTTACAACAGCAAATCACACATGCTGCAAAGACAACCAATGAAGATTATTAATGGCATATGGGAAATCTGCAAAATTTTAAAAATACTCATCAGTTGTGCCACAAAAAATCTAATTTTAAAAGTTTTTCAAGCGAGAACAGTTATTTTAAAGTCAAATTGGCTGTTTATGTATAAGGATAGCGTGGCTTTAAACATTTTGGAAGCTCCAGATCAGGGGTGTCAAACTCAATTCCTGGAGGGCCGAAGCCATGCACAGTTTAGTTCCAACCCTGCTCCAACACACTTACCTGTAGGTTTCAAACAAGCCTGAAGAACTCAATTAGTTTGATCAGGTGTGTTTAATTAGGGTTGGAACTAAACTGTGCAGAGCTGCGGCCCTTTTGGAACTGAGTTTGACACCTGTGCTTTAGGTGGTCAGAGAGAACGGAGGCACCCGTCTTGTGGGCCTTCGACTCCATGTTGTGCATTAATCTTTTAACGCACAGCAAGCTGTTGATTATCCCTTGCTTGTTTACACTTTTTTTTGTTGCTTCTGTAGACATCAGTGTTAATCCAAACAGTAAATTTATCTGATAATTAGATTTGTTTAAGCACAGAAGTAACAATATTTAGTTGTTGGAAAGACAAAAGACTATATGACATGTCGTCGTTGATGGCGCTGCTGTCCTCACCAAGTGGTCTCCATTTTTTTGTAATTTAAAGTCAATCTACGCTTTGCCGATCAACCATTAGGAAACACTTGAAGCACAACACTACCACATACTCCACCGTTTTGGGTATGTTTGTTTGCACATGCTATTAATCTGTTAGCCAGCACCCACTAATGGGGATTTACACATACCTAACTTAGTAACAGTTCTTGACCCCAGTGAACTACAAACAAACGAATAATAGGAATCATTGGAAAGAAGACACTTTGAGTTTTATTATGGTCCATCTAGATCAGGGGTGGGCAAACTGGTTCCTGGAGGGCTGGTGTCCTGCACAGTTTAGCTCCAACTCTAACACACCTGCTTATAGATTTTTTGTGAACAACACTGATTAGCATGTTCAGGTGTTTTTGATTAGTGTTGGAGCTAAACTATGCAGGACACTGGCACTCCAGGATCAAGTTTGCCCACCCCTGATCTAGATGGTTTAATGCTCAAAAATATAAAAAAGGTGTACACATAAAGGTAATAAGAAACAAAAATTGTACTGTGTTCAATATTTGTTTTTTCTTATTTAAACAAAGGAAAACATTATTGTAATAACCTAGAAAAAAATGTCTTGAAAGCCAAGTGTCTTTTGAGTTTATATTTCACATTTAATGAAGATAGCATGCAAATTACGATTTCTGCAAAAGTTTTTTTTGAGACCATATGAGGACCAGTGTCCTTCTCACCCTCACAGTGATTAAATTAACCTGACAGAAGATTAAATTAAGTGTATATTAAGCACATACTATTCATGAGCATGACGTCATTGTTTTTCAAAGAGAATAAAACTTTCTTTTAAACCGTTTTCAGTCACAAAAACGTTGTTGTCATGTTAACGAACATGCAAAATGCATAAAAACTTTCCTGTTTATGGCTGAAAAAATTGTTGTGTAAACGGCCCCTAAAGTTGTTTCATAGCTATACATTACAACCATTTTCTCTGAGTTATCGGCAACATGATTGCAGATCTGAAAGTCCATTGTGATCATTTTTGTTAAATCAAAGTCTGTCGTAAATAAGGTCATTAGGAGTTGAATTCAAGTATATTTTAACAATGGATCATGCAGATCTACTGTACAGTAGGAAACGTTTCTATCTAATAGAAAATAAAAAGTTGTTCCATAACAGAGTAACTAAAATTTTTAGATATTAAAATTTATGAGGGGAGAAACAAGGATTTTGTATTAAACTGCACTTAAATTTTATCTTTTAACAAACCCTGTACATGTAAGACGTGACAAATGAATCTTCCAAATAGGCATAAATATTTGATCATCCTGAAACATTGCTTTAATGTCAACAAACCGCCAGAAACTACTAGCGCATATTCTCTGACATCACTTAATTTCCTGCTAGAAATAAATAAACCACAATTAAGCCACGAGGGACGTCACGTAATGAGCAAAATCAACACGTTTAAGCTTTTCAGATGTTCTTGGTTGAAAAGTTCAGAATAAACAAATAAACAGAGATGATGTCATCGGAGAGGTTAGGCCGATCCTGGCCTAAAGCTAGACGTCATAATAAAAATGAGTCAAAGCTCAAAAATGGGTTTGAGGGAGATGGTTGACGGCAGTGTGAAAACTGTTGACTTCTACCACTGCTGCCAGAAATCCTTGCATTCATAGGACTTGAGCAATTTGTTGCAGTCTGTTGTGTTCATGTCAAATCATCTAGCTTGGATAAACCAAATGGCCAGTGGCATAAAGAAATGAGGACAGAAAAGTGAATTGTTAATTTGCAATGATAGTAAATTAGTGAACTAATGTTGCTTTGTTTTTTTAAAAGGCTGATACCAATGTGATGTCTAGAAAGCATATACTCAGTTTTTTGCCCCTTAATATTTATGTTTTATAATTTATTATATTTTTTGTGGGTATGAAACATGTTTAAAACAAGACATTGGGTACTGGGACACAGGGATTTTAATAGGATTAAGACAATACACTGATTAAGAATCTACCAAGTAAACAACGATTAATTTAAAAATTTATATTATTATTATTGTTTTATTTATTTATTTTATAAAAAATATTTATTTATTTTTTAAAATATATATATATATATATATATATATATTATTTATTTATTTTTTAAAATTAATTTAATTTGATTAAGGTCATAATCAAACTAAACATAAATCGAATTAACACATGTGGAGTATACCAATTTTTGTCGCATTATTGAACTGCAGTACAGACTTGTAAACATCTTTTAGCATCTATTAGCACACTATTTGCGCCATGTAGGATTTTCACTGCATTTTGTGAAGGGATAGTCTATACACGCATGCTGCTTGACACTATACTCTGCACCTACTGAGTCAGTGAAGGACCATGTATGCCTGCATCTCAAAATGCTGAGGGTTTTTTCCCCATACGGCATAAGGTATTAAATTCAATTAAAACAACACTCTTCCAGCAGTTCATACTTGCATCCAATATCTTGTTCGTCATGGGGGGCATGCATGAAATGTTCCTGAATAAAAATTAAAGTGCCAAACTGTGGTTAAAGTTGTCAAATTAAAAATGCAACACCCGAAGTTACATGAAACTCTGGAGGAAATGTGCATAGGGCTGTGACGTTAATCGAAGTACAGTATTTGCTATAACATGTAGAACGAAATCATGAAAGGAACATTTAATAAGCAACTCCTGTAAACACCTTAATCATTTTATTGTCTTATTTAAATGAAGGCAAATATTTTGATTACTGACGTCCATGTTAACATAGTCAATGTTTGATGATTAATGAATTAAAGAAAATGTTATTCAGGCTAATTCTTATTTTCAAGGAAAAAATGCTGTAAATTGCAGTATTTTATTTGAAATTTGTACAAATGTTGTCAGACCATAAAAATAAAACAAATATTACATTTTTACTCAAACCCATACCAAATTAATCAGGAGAAACTCTGGAACTCAGAATTTATTTTCTAGATTATATTAAAAATGTGGTTTTAAATTGCAATAACTCTTCACAATATTGATGGTGGTAGTGCATTAGCATTTTGAGGGGGACTTTCCTGTAAAAATTCCACTATTGTGAATCATAATGTTGCCATGATATAAAATTACTCATACTATGATATAAGATTTTTGGTCATATGCCCACCTCTAGTGTGAAAATATGTCTGTGCCTGGCAGCGAAGATCATGCAAATTCATTTAATACCTCTCTCCACTCTCCATTTCCCTCTTTCATTCATGGTCACAGTCCAAGATGAATGCATCTTATAGACTCTCTGCATGTTCACAACAGTCTCTCTTTTGTGTCTCCCTCATTCCTCAGCCAAGCAAGGTGTACGTTTTTGATTCCAACCTATTAAAGTAATTGTACTAGCAACAACAGCGACGGTTTCTCTGATCTAAACACTGATCCTGCAAGCGACGCATTCAGATCTCTCATATCCAACTTGTGTGTGTGTGCAACATGGATGGAACTCAGCTCCTCTAGTGCAAAGTTAATATGTGATTAAAAGAACAAAGGGCCAGTCTTGCCTAATGCTAATGAGGATGCTAATGGCCTGATGAGAAAACGGTGCTAATAGATGTAATACAAAACGTGGGCTCACCTGAAGGGAGTCTTTTACATCTGACAGATGCCAGTACAGAACTCCAGTGCTTTGCCTCTCAACAACTTTAAATAACATGCTGGCTCTAAATGAGAGCTCACGCAGGGGGGGGGGACAGCCTGCTAAGCGGAGGTCATATGCATAAAAGATCAAATTTAGACACTGTGTTTGCGGCTGCATAAACAGATCACGGCCAGAAATGAGGTGATAATGGGTATTTATGTAGCGGGCTGATCAGGTGACTTGATGATTACGCTATGTAGGTGTTACTCTTAGTGTAAGTGTTCAGACAAAGCTGCAACTGAAGCATAATGGAAAGGCCCTGAGGTCAGCAGCTTTTAGGTACATCTTGTGGCAAAGTGTTTCCCAAGATCTGATTAATAACAGTATTGCCTCTACAAAATATGAACGGATTTTGTGGTGTCATAAATAATATATAGGCTTTTTGCCAAAACTTTGTGAGCTGCATATGGGCATTATTTTAAGGGGTTCATCATTATAAATTAAATGTGACTCAAATAGGATAGAGAAAATCATCATCAGAATTACAGTCAATGGCTGCTGTATGTTCCTGTCTTGCGGGTTAATTAGATTTCATAGACATAGCAGCATTTAAATTAAGTTATTGTTTCTTGAGCCACCATGAGACGGTTTACTTTGTTGTCTTACTGATGCTAATGATGCATATGGCAGCTTTTTGAGAAATGTTGGTGGGAAACTTTGGGAAATGGGCAACCAGGTGAGACACAGGGTGTATTATTGTATAATATGATTGTTGCCTATTTTATTAGAAAAGTAGCCAAGCAACATCGCTCTGAATTATTGCCTGGCAACATTGCTCAAAGTCGCCCCAGTGTATCATCAGCAGTGATCGAAATAACGGCACTATGAATAAACAGATTCACTAATGGCACTACTTATTTCAGGAACAAGTAATCAAATAAATGACCGCTTCCCCCACTACAACACCGTTACCGTTAGTGTCAAAAAAAATTGCTCGTTACTATAATTGAGAAGACCGAATCGGTTTTCATGCAAGCAGCGTCTCTCTCTCTCTCTCTCTCAGCCATAGGATCTCTCTTTCTCTGGGGTGGGTGTGTGTGTGTGTGTGTTCGGGGTTGGGGCGGGACACATAACCAACTATTGATGATGATTGCTGTGTCTGTTGTGTAACTGAGAATGCGATCATTCGCTTAGAGTACTGTCCATTGTTCGCCTTTTAGAGGCAGAGTAGTGCGGATGTCCACACACAAGCACACACACAGCCAGTGGCACACACCAACGACCAGGAGACAGAACGATGGCAAATTAAAGTTCTAAGGTAGCGTTTTCAAACTAGAAATATAAACACTACTTTTTCTTTGTTGTGGTGAAAGACAACAGTGTTGGACCTCACGTCGTCATATGCTGGCACAAAATTAGTGGTTAAAAATACAGGTGATAACGTGAGTTCTGCTACTAAAGGAGTAGACGAAGCCGCAACATCAAAGCAACTAAAACTTATCTGTTCAATAAATACTTAATGTTCCAAACCATCTATTGTGTTTTATTGTGCAACTATAGTAATGATAATATAATTATATGTTGAATTAGATGGCCGTCTCTCACAATGTTCCACAACAACGTTAAAATTTTGTAGATTAGTGTACAATATTTTATATTTGTAACACTTTAAAAGTTACTTTCCCTGGTAATGTTACTTTTATAATTGTGTAACTTGGTTACCTTTTTGAGAGAAGTAACTAGTAACTATAATTAATAACTTTTTAAAGTAATGTGCCCAACACTGATCATGAGCATACTGTAAAAGCAGATTTGTACAGTCTAAAGAAATAGTTGTTTTCAATTAAGTTGAATCAAATTAACTTTATTTTAACAATCTTTTTAAAACTAAATTAATATTATTAAAGTTTACAAAAGTATGTGCATAAAGTATAAATATAACAAATACTGCACATGGTTTGAGTTGCATGGCATGTTTGTTTAGTAAACATTTTTTTTATATTAATGATGTTGCCATCTTTGTTCTGCACTGTACAGCATATGATGGTTTTCAGACATTCCACTATGTAAACACTCATTTGAGGAAGTATCGGTAACCATATCATTTGGTCTGAAGCTAATAGGTAATCTGGTATTGACCTAAATACATACCTATCCAATAAAAAAATAAATAAAATTTTCACCAGTGGTAAAAATGCCTCTGATTGGGCATTGTGGTTAACGGCTCAACTAAAACGTGTGATTGATTATTATTCTCCAAAGTTACCACTGATAAATGTCCTGCTCAGTGTGTGCTTGTGGTGGAGGTTTGGAGTGATTAACTAGTACTTCATCTAGTATTTTATCATTAGACTTTGATTGATTGTACAATTGGTGCCATTACTGTAGAGCCATGTACGACTAGGAGAAGTATAGTGTAAAAAGGACTGACTTCTCTAAGGAAATTGGTAACATAGATTAAAGTTGGGAAAATTATGGGTTCAGTATGATAGTTATTTTATAATATGCTTCAGAATATTTTATGCTCACCAGGCTGTGTTTATTTGATCAAATGCAGTTGAATCTGTAATACTTTGAAATTTTATAATAATTTTAGGTTAAATATTTAAATTTGAATTTCTTTTAAAGTATAATATCTCATGTGAAGGCAAATCTGTTTTTGCTGCCATTGCCATACAATCCTTCATCTAATGATATAATGCTCAATAAATATTTCTGAATCTGTTTGTTGAAAACAATAGAAAACCTTTTTCTTTCTTTCACCAAACTCCATTAAAATAAAGTGTTTTTTTAATCTCTGAGCATATCTTTTAGTGTTACACACTGCCTATGTAAAGTTGCTCCAAATCATTCACAAATGCAGCTCCATTTCTTTTCAGCAGCTAAGTGTTGTCATGATGTGGGCTCCACTTCACAACTTTAAATTACTAGCTTATTGTAGTCAAACACAATGCTTGTTAAAGCAAATCATAGCAGCCCTGACATGTAAAATTGTGATCAATGATTAAATCTAGATAATTACCTGATACATAGAATGTCTGTCAAGTAAATAACATCCCCTTTCAGAGAGAACAATAACACTGACAGTTCTGTTAATAAGAGGCGGTATTTAACGCCAGGTCTGTGGCTTTAATGTGTCAGGAAATTGCATGAAAATTGCATTTTGTTTTTCTTTTGAAAAATGTTTTAGAATCATGTTTATTGCCTTAGGTGCCAGAACTAAAGGAAATTCAGAGTTGTGTAATGGTTCAATCCACTGAGGGGAGTTTAAAAACCCAAGTGCAATGTTCCAAACCCCCCAAAACTAAACTTATAACTAAACAAAATTGAGGCATGGCATGGCAAAACAAAAGAACAAGCTCACCAAAATAGCAGGGTTACATAATGATGTGACGTTGTGCACCGAGGCTTCGAAGCATGTATCAAAAAATTACACATTTCGCAGTGAAGCAGAGTACCACAGCTTGATTCGTTTTGGCATAATCATGTAATCAGTGACGTCTGAAGCTTAGTTTTTGCCTATAGCCATATAGACTGCTTCTAATTTTGATTTAAAGGTTTAAACACCCTTGTGGCCTAGTAAAATGTATTAGTCTGTGAGATTAGGCGTCGATTACATACATTTCTACTGTTTCAAAGCACTGCACCGGTCCCACGCACAAGTAATTCAACTAAAATACAATAGTGATTTAAAGTGTAGTAAAAAGCTTTTGAACCATACTAAAGTGTATTAGTGCATTATTTTCAACTACTTTTAATGAAGGACACTGCATATTTCAGTGTAGTGTGTAATGAAGGCCAGTGGCGAGTGCAGCCCAAAAACCCCATTCCCATAGCCTCCTCATTAGAGCATACGATTCCCATGCAGGAATCACCGGTTCGATCCCTGCTCGGTATGAGTGGGTGGGTGTAGAACTGGTGGGAGTACTATAAAAGTAAATACTTTGAAATATCTTGAATTTTAGCCCAGTCATCGGTGGTGTAATGTAACATATCTTATATGTAAAAAACTATAGTAATTGAGAAATTTGTTTATATTACTATTGTTGTATTACTACATGAATGAGTTGGTCGGTTGTAAATTTTTGACATTTTTGCAGCCCAGTGCTTTTCCACACTGATTTTTTCTGACACAATTGAATCGAACGGTTCACGCTCCATAAAGTTTAATTTCACTATCACTAGGGTTACACTAGCAAAGCTAGACCAGAAACAAAAGCAACATGTGGGCTATATGTACCAAACTGTAAGACACAACCAATCAGAAAGGAAATTCATGACCAAGACAACAAACAAGGAACAAGACACATGACTTATACTTATCAAAGAAAGAAGGAGCAGTTAGTTATGGGACACTTTTTAATTCCTCAAATTTCTCTTGCGAGTGCCATTCGCGCCTGCTGTTCTTGTGTAAATGCAGCCATATGTACTTTTGGCTACATAATTTGCGATCACCAGAAGCGTATATAGAGCTACTTTTTCATAATGAGCCTATGTTGGTTTATTCCATATTGGGCTCTGCTAAACAGGCCAACAAGAGACTATTAACTATAATTTACCATTATTCCTTTTCATTTTTAAAAATGTCTCATTAAAACATTTATAAAACCAATAAAACTGATCCAAGATCAGGTAAAATCTGTGAAACAATGTTCTGTTTACTGAAATCATTTGACCCTGCAAATTTGACACGTTCTTTGAACCACTGATTTAAAACAAAACATTATTATTTTTTTAATCATGAAGCATCACTAGCAACAGGAAGACAAGAGTTGACTTGTCGACAAAATAACAAGACTTTCCAAAACACACCTGACAAGTTGTTAAAATGCAATGTACAGTCATTTGTGACTGATTTGACCATGCTCACTCTGAATTCTTTATCTTTTAAGGTATATAAACAATATGTTTCCATAATTCTACTATTGTAATCAATGTGTAGTCATTTTTTTTGTGTCATCTTTTGATAAATACATTCGTAGACTGTGTCATAGTAAAAGACAATATTAGAGGAATGCGCTAGGTGCATTAGTTAGATTTCAAAGCCAAAAAGGAAAAAAAAGCATGCTTTTGCTTCTGGCATTTTGTGTGTGCAGACACTGAGTTATAAAGGCTCTAATATTTTAATGAGTATGTTGAATGAGCTCTTCTTCTCCTATGCCACGTCTCAGCATGAGGATCATGAATAAGTCAGGATTCTGTCTCTGCTTTCTGAGGCATTTAGCAACACAAGCCGTTTATAAAATCATTCGCATATTCGCCAAGCAGAAACAATTGAATGTGTCCTTCAGGATGGATAGTATGTTTTTAACAATTCAATAGAATGTGGAACAAGAAAACACATTCCCATTTTTCTGAGAGGATGTTTCGGAAGGTGATATTAATTGACAGGTGGTGAGATGGAAAACTTGTAACCTGCCATAGAGTAGCAAAGTGAAATTTCACCTTTAGTTTTTTTTCCCCCCTTGCAACTCCAAGGACATTCAAAACAAAGGCTCTGAAATAAACAGAGCGGTAATGAAAAACGACAACAAAAGTGTCAGACGTTTGTTTAGAAAACCGACTGTGTTTACAGACTCCGCGACTCTATCATTGGAGGGGTTCCCAGGAATCAATGCTTAATTCTAATCGAAAACTTAGAGGTTCCTTTTGATCTTCTGTTATCGCTGTACTTTTAGAAAGCATAAATACTTAATTATTTCTCAAGCACTTGAATTAAATTCGATCCGAACGTATAAAAAACAAGTCTGGAAGTGTGGTGTGATCCTTCTGTTAAGCAGAATCAAAGTGGCGTAATTAACAAGAGCTCTCGTCTGGGTTTTTTTTTTTTTTTTTGTGGAGCTCTATAAGAGATTTCTATCAGTCCAAATACCCTGTGCTTCCTTTGAAGATAACTTTGATATATGGTATTGATATACGGTGGGCTTTTGTTCTTTTAAAAATGAAGGCGAGATTTTGTCTCGAAGAAAGAATTGCTTCACTCATGGTGGTAAGTCTTTGATTTTGTGTTCATCATTTTTGGGTTCACGTTTTCCCTCCTGATATCATTCCCTTGAAATTGATTTCTTACATGAACATATCATGTCATTCAGTCAAGGTCTTAGTGGATTAGAAAACCTAACCTCTTAACCTCTAATTATGTTTATAATGTGGATTAGTATCCACTTAAAATGGCTTGTTACTCTATTTCATTTTGAATTTGTGCTTATTTTCTCCACTTATGTTTGGTTACCTGTGCCATTCACTTTCATAAAAATATAGTTTTTCTCAATTGCTAACCTACATTTGTTCAATCTATAGTCACATTTTCAAATCTCTAAACACAATTAGCACATAATTAATTAATTAACACTTTGTGACAAAGCCATTAACACAATTAATGCTGTTTTCACACAATATTTAGTTAATTAGCACATTTCTAAAATGTTTAAATTTTCAGTTCACATGAGCTTAGCCCCATATTGGAATGATTTATCTATCTTATCTTTTTGCAAATGCTTAAACACAACTTGACAAGAAACCCTAATGTTTAAAACTCTAAAAATAGGGTAAAGCAACAGTTTTACACTGTTTATACTGTTTCTAACTGCAACAGCATCTGATCAAAATTATTTAAATTACTCATAATTTTGAATTTTGATTTTTTTTTTTTTTTTTTTTTTTTGGCGGAGTGTGGGCTTTTTTTTTCCTCCATCACTTTTTTTTCTTATTTCTGCCTTAATGTGGTAAGTCTACGATCATGCAGCACATGATCAGTATTGGAGGACAAATGTTCCTTCTGCATGCAGTGGAGGCTCAGAGACCATCAGCTGGAGACTGCAGTAGTAGATCAGGCATGCTAGCATTTTTATCAAAGACAATACAATGTGTAATGGAGATAAAAACAGATGGCAGTTCCTGAAGATCATATTGCTTGAGGAAAAAACTGAAGCAGTAAAGGTTGTTCTGTGGCTGTAATCATAGGGGAAGCACTTTACCGTAAGTGCTACATAGCTCCTATGTACCACCTATATCTGTGCTATTATCTTTTTCTATATAGCACCTTAGGGCTAATTATACTGTACTTCTGCGTCCATTTCATGTGGATGATCCGGCTTTTGCTACTCTTCGTCCTGGCTGATGCAGATTCTGATGCGCACCTCACTAAAATGTAACTACATTGTAGCTCTTTGATTGGTCGTCTTGGTAGTGTTGAAGAGTGTGGGAGTAGCACTTACAGTAAATTGGTTGATTATGAGCTAAAACAGCTAAGATTTGGAGCTAAAAATATAAAAGATTTAGATACTAAATACTCATTTAAATTTTTGATTATTTTTATTTCTAAATATGACAAGCAACGCAGTTTTTGTAATTTAATTGTCAGATTTTGTTTATTTAAATTTTAATATTTTATAGGGGGTACCATTTGATTTCTTCAGTATTTTTGTTAATATGCGTGCCAGTGGCTGCTTTTCTCCAACATTATAATAATATAATTTTGTTCAACAGAAGAAAGAAATTCCTAAAAGTTAAGTTGAATAAATACTTGTAGATATTTAGATATTTATGCAATATTTAAGCTCCAAGGCATCCAGTCTAAAGATCTTAGTATGTTGGAATAAATAATGCTTTGTAACCTCCTAACAGTGTAATAGTCTGAGTTTATATATAGATTAGTATCCACTTGTACCAAATGAAAAGCCTGATGAAGAGGGTAAGACTGTCCTCTGGAGTGTCTCTAGAGGGTCTTTTCTCCTCTCGGAACCTTTGCCTTGCTGTCTTTTTCAAGAAGCACTCATAATCAAGTTTAATTTGATCCCATACTTTATGCGAATGATTGATCTGTTCATCTGCACAGACATTTTATGGATGTAGTCAGTAGAGTGTAGTCAGTTAAATGAATTTTTAATTCTGAATGAGTCACTGTCAGAAGAAAACGTGATTGAAATGTTTATTGCATTAAATACTATAAACTACTGTTTAATAAATATCGTTTGTAGTTTGGTCTTCGAGTGCCCACTGGCCTTTCGGAGGACATTTATTTCCGATCACAGAACTGTGCTACCCTGACAAGATGTGCATGACAGTCACAACTTTTGATTAATCTAAACTGCCGTTTAGAGGATTTAAGATGTTACTAACATGCACTTAAAACACCAAGTAAACAATTTAAGAAGGCATTTAAGTATTCCATACGGTGTCTTTCATCCAGGAAATCTTTGAAAATGCTTATATTTCAATCTAGGGTTTTTAAGATTTGAAAAGTGCTCAGATATTTAATAAAGTGCTGAAAATGTAATGCTGCTTTCATAATAGTTGCTTTGACAAAGTCTGTAAAGTTTAAATAAAATAAGATAAATTACATATGCAGTGGCACAGTAGGTAGTGCTGTCGCCTCACAGCAAGAAGGTCACTGGTTCGAGCCTCGGCTGGGTCAGTTGGCGTTTCTGTGTGGAGTTTGCATGTTCTCCCTGTGTTCGCGTGAGTCTCCTCCGGGTGCTCCGCTTTCCCCCACAGTCTAAGTCCAAAGACATGCGGTACAGGTGAATTGGGTGAGCTAAATTGGCTGTCCTGTATGAGTGTGAATGAGTGTGTATGGATGTTTCCCGGAGATAGGTTGCAGCTAGAAGGGCATCTGCTGCGCAATAATATGCTGGATAAGTTGGTGGTTCATTCCACTGTGGCGACCCCCTATTAATAAAGGGACTAAGCTGAAAAGAAAATGAAGGAAGGCATGAATGAATGAAGTAACATATATTTGCTTTTACATAAAATGAAAACCAAATGCAATGAGATTACCACTTCATGAGTGAACATGGATGAAATTGAAATTAGTATAAATTTAAGATGAAATATGACAAATTTAAGATGAATAATTTAAGAGAGTAAATGACATTAATTCATTATTGGGCTTGGAGCAAACATAGCATAAAAATGTTTTGCTTAGAATACTATACTGTACTCTAGGGCAGTGGTGCCCAACATTCATTTGTGATCGCCATCAGTTGATCTTCTTCTTACACAGACATGGTGGATTTACCTGATTTATTGACAAACGGGTTGCAGATCCATTCCTTGATAGTTCATGGGTCCTTCACTGGGCCTTTTCCCCTTTGCAAAGGAACTTTTTAAAGACGTCTGGTTCTTACTCATTTTGCTAGCTTGTGGGTTAAATTTGGAAGCTTGAGTAAACGAAAGAATAGTCATTTTTTACAATAAACCATTTTTTCAAAATATAAAATCGTTCAGACTCAGATAATAAATAAAACAAAATTAACCAATGATTTCCTGTGCAACTCTGTTCCAATTGAACCACGGACCGGAACCGGTCCGCAGCCTAATGGTTGGGGACCACTGCTCTAGAATACTATAAAAACTTATTGTAGTTAAGTTAAAATGCTGGAAAAGAAAATGCACCTGGAAAGTTCCAAAACTGACACATTTTAAAAACTAAGCCTTTTTTTGATTTTACAAGTAACAAGGCAAACATAATGTTTATTCAAGTTCTCCATGAAGACAAGAAAAAAAACATTATTTTAGAATCCCTGCAAATGAACACTTGATCCACCTCTGTTTTCCCACTTGTGTGCGAATTAGATGCAGCTAGAGAAAATGTACTCCACAAAGAAGTGCTGAATAAACGTTTTTTAGATTTTAGTATCAGTATGTTAGTATTCAAGGATATCTATAAGGTAGTTTGGTACAAAACAATGGCAAAACCCATGTTTAGAAGATATAAAACTGATATAAGCATGTAAAGCTTGTAGTTTATCACTTCCACCTAAATGGAGCATTGTTTTCTTTTACCTCACCTTATACTTCCGTTTCTCATCAAATGCTCTCTAGTATCTGACATGCCCTGCCCTTCTTTTTTTGATTTTCATTTGATGTAATTGAGCTCTTACTGACAGAGGTGTGATCAAACAAAACGCCGTTCGCTGCTTTTTTTTAAAAAGACCTTCTCTTCTTTTTTCAATTGAGATTTACATCAAACATCAAATTAAAAAAATCAAAACACTTTGTGACCTTTAAACTCTCTACAACATGTATAAAAATATCAGTAGCCTACATCACTTACAGTGTTATAATGTAATTTTCACCAACAAAGGCAGATTGTAAGGATAAGATGGTCACCTTACCATTTTGTAGTAGAGGAAAAACCCTCCTTACTGTATACCTACGTTTAAAAAAATTTAGTCCAGTGAAGACACGTTTCTAATAATAATAAAAAAAAGTTTAAGCTAAAAATGAAGTTATTTGCATTTAAATTCCAGTTTGATTCCCCATCAGACGAGAATGTGATTTGATATCGATATTGCATTAAATGCTTATAAATTGCATTGTGCACACACTCATTTGCCAGTATATGCAGAAAATCTATTTTTCTTTTGAATTACTAGTGTCAAACCCCCAAAAATCTTGCTCACAGAGTGTTTGTTTTGTTCTAATTGTTCCAGGGAGCAGCGGCCAATGTCTCTCTGTCTGTCCCGTGATGATGAAGCTGTGCCCGGGTTGGAAGCGCTGCCGTTCAGGCTGATGCAGCAGGACTGCACAGCGGTAAAGACTCTTCTGCTGCGGTTACGTCGGACGCTGCAGGAGGTAATGTTCCACCCTGACAGCTGATTCATGAAGCTGCTATGGCCTTCATCACGGGTGCATTAGAACAGGTAGAAGAGCTCTTCATGCCCTGCCAGTTTCGTGCCTCATCATTCAGAGAGAGCACCAGGAAGGAGATCACACTTTCAAGAGACACATGCAGTCTGTATGTAGACCTTGGTTAGAGTCGACAGCGTACTTAATGCAACACGAAAACATGAAAACGAGGATGTGAGAGGTAGAAAAGCATGCTGTTGATCTGTTCAGTCTGTAAAAGCTTACATAGAGATTGTAGTTCTGTGCAAGTTTAATAAATTCTAGAAACCCAAACAACTAGCACCAATGAAAACCAACTGTGTTTCAGGTACACAAGTTCTAAAGAAAATTAAAAATTAATAAATAAATGATCTTAAATAATACAAATACATTTTTTTAACAATTATATAAGAATGTCAGTGAAATGGAGGCGACTTGAATGGTTTATGAACACAATTAAGCGCACAGCATGTCATATTATCTGATTATTGTAGGAAATAATTCCAAAAGGTAATTGACTGCAAAGCCACATAAAACAAAAGCAAAAACTGCAAAAATGCTTTTCTATACTTAGATTTTTTGTCTTGTTTCTAGTCCAAATATCTGAAAATTCCTAAATCAAGAAGAATTTTCTAGATAAGCAAAACATTGTCTTGTTATAAGAAATAATATGCCAATATTAAGTGAGTTTTTCAAGCAAAATAATCTTGCGTCAAAAGAAAAAACAAGATTAATTTACTTACCCCATTGGCAGATTATTTTGCTTGTTTTAAGGAAAAACTCACTTAATATTGGCATTTTATTTCTCAAAACAAGACAATATGTTATAGTATTCTTGATATAAGAACATTTAGATATTTAGACTAGAAACAAGACAAAAAATCTAAGCAAGAAAAGCATGTCGAGATCAGTGCCTAGAATCAGCTGACGTGATGCAAAGCAGGAAGACCTAGCTGTCCACAGTTGTTACAAAGGTTAATATTAGCTATTTACACCAAATCTTTTTTTGTAATAGGCTGTAAACACATTTTTTTGTTGTTGTAAAGTTGACCAATTTACCGTTAGAGTTAATAGAAATTTGCTCTATTTTGGAGCCAGTACTAGAGTAGTTTCGATAAATTGCAGTTTCAGTTACTGTACTGTACTGTATTGGTTTCACAAAGATGAGCGGGAAGTTGCCGCTTGATACTGCTTTAAGAAAAGCATCTTATTTTTTTAAAGTGTTTACAAAACAAATGTTATTGCATTTTCATTAGTATACCAGCATTTTTAAATAAAAGTCCTCAATTTACTTTTGAATTCATTTGATTACATTTTGTGTATAAGAATTCAGGAAAATCATGCGATTTTTATTCATGTTTAATTGTTTTTAGCATTTGATAATGTTAGTCTTGACATTAACTAATACATTAATAAAGGCATAGTCCACAGAAAAAGAAAACCTGATGTCAATTTACTCACCCTTTACTCAAAAGGTAGGCAACTTTTATATATATATATATATATATATATATATATATATATATATATATATATATATATATATATATATATATATATATATATATATATTATCTATAATAGAACGTCTAAACTTTAAAGGTTTTTATTTTTTATTTATTTTGCTGAAATTTTTTTGTTCTTCTAAATATATACTGTAGCATACAAATAGTTACTGGTTCTTAAAGAGCCAAACATACACTGTCAAAACTATCTCAATGAAACACTGAGCTGTGACATGACAAGATTGCTTTTTGAGTTGTCTATGAATATTGAAAAAATCTGCTCAACTTTCTATTATTGAACACAACAGAAGATGTATAATATATATATATATATATATATATATATATATATATATATATATATATATATATATATATATATATATATATATACATATATATATATATATATATATATATATATACATATATATATATATATACATATATATATATACATATATATATATATATACATATATATATATATATATACATATATATATATACATATATATATATATATACATATATATATATATATATACATATATATATATATATATATATATATATATATATATATATATATATATATAGATATATAGATATATAAATATATATATATATATATATATATATATATATATATATATATATATATATATATATATATATATATATATATATATATATATATATATATAGAGAGAGAGAGAGAGAGACTTTGACACACACTTTATTAAAACATCTAAAACCAAAAATTACATTTCACCTCACACAAAGTCACACTGAAGAATGTTCAGGAGACAAAATAGGTGGAAAAACAAAAATCTAAATATATACATAAATAAAATAAAAAATATATATAATAATAAGCTATACACAAAAATAAATAATTACACAAAAAATTAATCATTTATCACCAATTAAATATTATTTTCCCATCCTCACAAATTGACACTAAGGCCCCATTAACACACCATTTGAACTCAAACTCAAGCAAGTTATTTGTCATTTGAAAGAATCGATGTTCTGTTCTTATTCTGGATTCCACCAAAGCTAAGAAAAGTTGAAGAAGATTTACATTTCGCCCCTCAGCAGCTAGTCTACATGATTTCCAGATGGCTAATTTAGCTTGTCCAATTGTGAAATTTGCTACCGTACACTTTTGTCTGTGCACTCTTGAGTATTTGCACCCAAAAACAAAGAGTGTTTTGGTAAAAACAAAACCTAAGTTCAGTAGTATGACTTTTAATAAAGTGAATAATGGATCCAATCTGAAGCACTCAGTAAAAGCATGAACAACAGATTCCGGCAAGGAACAGAAGTTGCATGACGGGGAAACGTTTGGGTTGAATTTAGAAGTGTGAGAATTAGTGGGCAATGCACAATGTAATAATCTCCACTGCAAATCTCCAGATCGTTTAGGCAGAGGACCTTTATAAAAAAGCCTCCAAGAGGGAGGAAGTTCAGCAGGGATGGTTAAAAATCTTCTCCACTTTGTATCAGCTCTGTCTTTGATCTGCTCAAAATAAGCTATTTTAACACAAATCTGATAGAGATCTCTCTTTCCTGCCACCTGAAAGTCAATTTCTTGTAAGTTATTAAATTTCAGAAGTTTTTCTTTCCAATCATCGTCAACACAGCACTTGGGAGACACAAATAACTTAGGAAAAGGTACTTTAGAAGGACCTCCAGACAAGAAACAGTTGACAAACAGAAGAAGTGTAGAGGGAAAAGCGGCTTTCACCCCACCAATGAGCTGCTTTACCATTCTAACAGATCTGAAGCCGGCCTGACTGCAAATGTCAACCTCTGACTTCCAAGTTTTAGTTGAAGTATTTATCAAGTCAGAAACTTTGATCAATTTCTTCTCCATAAAAGTTTTAACAATTGTATTGTATGTGCTAACATTTACTTCTAAAAGTGAGTTATTAAAAAGTGGTTCTTCAAGACCAAAATGATTGTTTTCATGTCTAATCAGTTTAAACCCTTTCCAAATGTTTAGCACAGAAGCATAAAATTTTAAATCAGTTGAAAAATGTCCATCATAAGAAGACAACAGAAACAGATGTCTATCAAGGCCAAAACCACCAAAAGACCTGAGCAGAGCCCGACCAAAAGACACCCAAGGTCTAGCATCTACAGAGTAGAGTAGGTTTTGGACTGCATTTAGCCTCATAGCTTTAACCTTAGCTACCAAATCAATTACTCCTTGGCCCCCCTCATTAACTGGCAAGTAAAGGATTGCAGGGGGAAGCCAATGGTATCCATCCCAAAAAAAATCTACAAAAATCTTCTGTAGTCGCTGCAGCAAGTCTTTTGGTGGTTCAAGTACATTTAAGCGGTGCCACAACATAGAAGCTGCCAAGTTGTTAATTATAAGCACTCTTCCTCTATAAGATAATTGTGGGAGAATCCATTTCCACCTTTGCAAACGTCCAACAACTTTTTCAAAAATACCATCCCAGTTCCTCTGAATATAATGATCAGTCCCAAGAAAAACACCTAGCACTTTAAACCCTTCCCGACTCCACAAACAGTTCTGGGGGAGTACTGGATGGTCTCTATCGTCCCATTCTCCTATCAAATAGGAAGCACACTTTTCCCAATTAATTCGAGAGGAGGAGGCTTTTTGATAAACCTCCAGAGTAGCACTCAGGTCCTTGACATCCTGAGTTGATCTGATGATAACAGTCACATCATCTGCATAAGCAGCGAGTTTGGTTGTTGCTAGTTCCAAGGGGGATGAGCAAACTGTTGATATGCCACTCAACTTACTTCTTAGTGCAATCAGTAAAGGTTCAATTGAAATGGCATACAGAATTCCTGAGAGGCCACACCCCTGTCGTATGCCTCTACTCACTCTGAAGGGTCTTGTTAAAGTGCCATTAATTTTTAGCATACTGTGTATGTCCGTGTACAAGAGTCTTATATGGGCAATAATAGATGGCCCGAAACCAAATGCCTTAAGGCACTTAAACAGAAATTCATGATCTACCCGATCAAATGCTTTCTCTTGGTCCAAAGAAAGAAAACCAACATCGAGATTGTGTAATTTAGCAAAAGAAATTAAGTCCCGAATTAAAAAAATGTTATCAAAAATAGACCTTCTTGGAATGCAGTATGATTGATCTGCATGGATTATTGAGGAAATGTAAAGTTTAATCCTGTTCGTAAGACACTTTGAAAGTATCTTGTAATCAACTCCTAGTAGGGAGACTGGACGCCAGCATCTGATGTCTTCAAGATCACCTTTTTTTGGTAAAAGAGTGACTACAGCTCTGCGAAGGCTCATAGGAAGTGTGCCCCTTTTTAAGCTCTCTATAAAAACAGCAAACAAATCTTCTCCGATAATCGGCCAAAACTGTTTGTAAAATTCTGTATTAAGTCCATCTAGTCCTGGAGTTTTGCCAGAAGACATCTCCTGAACAGCTGTAGAGAGTTCATCAAAAGTCAATAATTTATCCATCATGGATTTCTCTTGATCTGAAAAATGTGGTAAATCCTGAAGGAGAACATCAGCCATTTCTTCATTGCATGGTTCAGCACTGTACAATTCCTCATAAAAGGACAAAGCGTGTGAAATGATTCCATGAGCATCAATAATCCTTTTTCCATCTGGACGTTTTAAACAGCTTAAAATCTTCTTATCTACAACCTTCTTCTCCATGCCGAAAAAAAAAGATGTAGGGGCATCCATATTATTAAAAGTCGTAAATCTTGCACGGACAAGTTTTTCTTGAGCTTTTTCTTTCAATAAATTCCGCAAAAGAAATTTGTTACGCTCCAAAGTCTCCACAGAATCAACAATGTCACCTTCAAAATTAAGTTGAAGAATTTCCTGCTCAAGCTGTGCCATCTCATTGGCTAGAGAGTTTTTAAAATAACCAGTGTACTGCTGGCAAAACATTTTGATTTGAATTTTGCCAATGTCCCACCATTGACTCAGGGACTTATATTGTGTTTTTTTCTCTCTCCAGATCTCCCAGAAATAAGTGAAAGAGTGCACAAAGTTGTGATCTAATAATAATCTGCTATTAAACTTCCAATATGCATGTTTAGAAGTGCTCTCTGCAGTGGTGATATCTGTAGATATGAAGTGATGATCAGATAAAGCAGTAGGAACTATACAACTCTTATAGAAGTGGCTTCTTTTACTTTTTTGAACATAAATTCTATCTAACCTAGCTCCAGAAACCATGTTGCGGTTTACTTTCATCCATGTATATTGTCTAGTCTGGGGAAAAGATTCTCTCCAAACATCAACAAGGCTATGATGAATAATCAAGGACTGAAGTACATCTGCTGATTTACTGTGAGGTTCTTCATGGTTTCGATCTAATGTATGATTCAAAGTGCAGTTAAAATCACCAGCTAGTACAATGGTCCTGTCAAAAGGTATGTGACTTAAAGCTATTTTAAGTTTTTCAAAAAAAGAGACACGATCTGACCCAATATTGGGTGCATAAACGTTAACAAAGGAGAAATCAATTCCGTGAATAGTCACATCAACTCTTAACAAGCGACCAGAAACTATATCAAAAACACTACAGGGTTGTTCTTTATAATTAGGTGCCAGCAATATAGCCACTCCTGCACTAACACTCGTGCCATGACTTAAAATCACCTGCCCTTTCCATTCATTCAACCACTGTATTTGATTGTTAGCATCTGTATGTGTTTCCTGCAGAAAAACCACACCAGCACTCTTCATCATAATATAATCAAAAAGACTAGCCCTTTTCATAGCATCACAACCTCCATTAATATTTAATGAGCTGAGTCTCAAAGGTGCCATGAAAATAAGTATAAAAAGGGCCTTCAATAATACCAATCCATTAGAATAAGACCTCCATAACCAAGACATGCTCATTTTAATCTTGTCCGTTTAAAGTACTTCTAACATTACCCATGAGTTTTCTCAAACGATATCTTTTAGGTTTGTCAAGTTCATATATAGATGCTTTTCTCATTGCCATTGTAACAGACAGCAGAAACAGTTTTAAATCAGGAAAATAAGATTCTATTTTGGGTTTGCGAAGTCCTTTTGTAAAGTCAAGAAAGTTGTTAATCTGCTGAACTGAATAAAGTTTAGTCTTACCTCCAGAAGTAGGCCGTAAATCCATCATTTTTGGTTCCATTAATGTTGCAACATCCTCATCTTCCTTGTCAGAACAATCCATTTGTACATTTAAATCCGCAAAGTCTTGAGATGAAATATCATCTTGACTTTGATCCAATGTATCATTTATATCACTCTCAGTTTTATCCGCGTCGGTTTGTTTATCAAAACAAAGTGGATCGATCTCAGACGCTTTTTCCAAGCAAATCTGTTCCAGGCTCGTTTCTGCCTGCGGTACAGCATTACTCGGTCCGGCCACCTCCTCAGGAGCCCCTTCCAGGCCGTCTTTAGAGGCGACTAGCACCGGGTTATCGGGCAGGTCGCCCGGCACCTCATTCGCCTCACCCGGTCGGGGTTCTGAAGCCCCGGCCGCCGAAACAACCTCTGTACCGAGCGCCTCCTCGCTGTTCTCCGCATCTGCAGTCGGAGCCGCAGGAGCGGCCACAGGTCTGTCTCGATTTGGACAACTTTGTCTAACGTGATTAAAACCGCCGCAGACAAAACACTTCATAGAATCTGAGGTGATAAAAATTGTATAATCTTTACCATCAATACTTAGTTTCACTGACAGATTTAGTGGATCATTCGGAGAATTCAAAATCATAAAGGTCTGACGCCGAAAAGACATCACATGTTTAATGTCAGGGTTTTTGCATCCAAGTGGAATCATTTTGATGGGACTTACTATTTTACCATACTTCTGGAGTATTTGATCTAGTTTTTCGTTTTTAACAAACGGAGGTACGTTTGATAAAACAACTTTCTTGGATGGACTTGACAAAGGCAAAACCGGTACGAATGCATCTTTGATTATCAGCCCCGATTCAATTAGGTTATCTACCATTTGACTTTCACTCAGAAAGAACACGATTGCCTTATTCATACGGGAGGCTGATTTGATATTAGTACCACCGATCGCCAAACTAACAGCGATGAGACAGTCCTCCACTGAAACCTGGGCGTCAGGTATACATTTACACCCATGTTTGAGTGTTAAACGCGAGAAATCTCTCGCATCTGAACTCATCCTCCTCCTCGCTCACTGACCGATGTCAGGGATCAGAAAAGGAGGGAAAAAACAACAACTCTAATCTAGCTCTATAATTTAGAAGGGAAGGGATAGTAAAGAAACAGAAATTTTCACTCTCACAGAGAGGTACTCTCACCCGAATCTGTCCACACACTCCCAGCATGCACTCGCACAGAGAGAGAGAGAGAGAGAGAGAGAGAGAGAGAGAGAGAGAGAGAGAGACTGAGTAAATAGTGAGTACATTTTCATTTTTTGGGTGAATTATTACTTTAACATTAAACGAATTCGAATGACAGTATTACAGGAATGTTTCAACAGTATTTCAGTAATATTAAAATAACAGTCTTTTTTTGGTTGTAACATGCACTTCTTTTGGTTACTTAAAAGTAATCACAATACTATAAACGTTGTTTGTTTTATCCGTTGCTCTTAATAATAGTCATTCTCCCCTAGGTTAATTGACCAGAACCCTTACATTTCCATTTCATTTTCCTCCCAGTAGAAGCTGCATGATCTGTTTTACATTCCTTTACAATAACAGTCACTTTCTTCAGTGAAGGTCCAAAGAACGGAGCACAACAGAGGAGCATGAATATTGAAGAGGAAGTTCTTTGGCCTCTTTACTCACTCTTCTCATTAACATGCAAATTAGCCATCTTCCTCCAGCGTTTGTAAACTGTGAAGCAAGAATCACAATGACTTCTGCTTTTGCAGTGGCTTGACCAATGATTGTACACGTTGCCCTTTTCTTTCTTTCTTTCTTTCTTTCTTTCTTTCTTTCTTTCTTTCTTTCTTTCTTTCTTTCTTTCTTTCTTTCTTTCTTTCTTTCTTTCTTTCTTATTTATTTATATGGGGATGGTTAGGAGACCATGATGGACAGACGCCAGTGGGAAAATTTGGCCAGGATGCTGGGGCGTATTCATTTAGGTGTAAATGATTAAAGAGCCCATATTATGTGTTTTTGAAAATGCCCTTCCGTGTAGTGTGTAACACAGCTCTAAGTGAAGTGAAATATCCAGCTAAGGCTTAAATCTGTAAGTGTACAGTGTTTAAAACTGTTGATTCATCTATAAAAGAGTCGACTCATAGTGCTTCAAATGAGTTGTCTGTATAACGAGTCATTCAGTGTTTTGCGATGACATATCTACGAAACACAAGTAGTTGCGCGCGCAAACCTGGGAGATTTGAAACCTGCGTTTACTTAACATGTTTACTTTTCCAAAATAAGTTTCTCAAAATAAAATAAATTGTGTTCATCGCAGAATTTATTTTTTTGTTTTTTTACCCAGGCATTTGAATAGAATGTATTTTAGAGCAGTAATCACAATACCTTAAAACCATGATATTTTTATCCAAGGTTATCGCACCATCAGAATCTTATACCAGCCCATGCTTAGTGTGAATACAAGAGTGTATGGATGTTTCCCAGTGCTGGGTTGCCGCTGGAAGGGCATCCACTGCTTAAAACATATGCTGGATAAGTTAGCGGTTCATTCCGTTTTGGTGACTCCTATTAAATAAAGGGATTAAGCCAAAGGAAATTGAATGAGTGAATAAAGTTTAACTAGTTTTTTCTTTTTTCAATGTGATTTTTAACCTCTACTGAACCTTTAAGAATAAAAAAAAACATTTACAGGCAAAATCAAAATCAAAATTAATGTCCGTGGACACACTGAGGTCTTATGAAATGAAACAATTCAAATGATGTTGAATTTAATGGTTTTCATACCTTTGAACACGATGTACTGAAGGGCCTGTTTGCATTCAGAACCTGGCAAGACATCCTTGGTGGATTAAACTGGCTTTTTGTTGAATTTTTTTTCTTGTGCGTCCTGCCTGGTACATTTACATAACTATTGCATTTCCCACCAGCAAAAACAGTTCAGATGTAGCCATGTGAATATATAACCATGTTGATAATTGCTTCATATTCAGAGCAGAGATTTTAGTTTTAATATTGAACAGTATGAATTCAGACATAACTGTTTTGCAGTTTTAGATCAACATTTTGGCTCTACTTGTAATGTTTTGTCGTTTAGCAGTTTTTTTTCACCGAATCAAATTAGTGAAACATTTGTCTTGTCTTTGCTTTTATACCTTCTTGATTACCTCAATATGTTTGCACTTTTCATCACAGTTTTCTTGTCTTCGCCATGCGCTAAAAATGCAGCTGTAGAAAACACATTAATCAAAAGTAGCACATGGCAGACCAGTCTTTGAATCCTTTAGTAATTATGGAGGATGAAACGCTACTTAAAATTCATTCACGTTTGCTGTGGAACATTTACCAAAATGACATTGTAATGCTTGTGATATTGTACCTTGTTTAAAATTTATAGACCCGTTCAAACTACTTGATTATGGTCTTCTCATTTTCTAGGTATTTTTTATTTCTTGTCAGTGGAGTAAGTGCGTATGATGGCCCACTTCTACACACAGCCATAAATTGGCTCCTTTAAAATGTTTTTTTTATTTTTTTATCTTTTATTCATTCATTTTTCTTCAGCTTAGTCCCTTTATTCATCAGGGGTCACCTCAGAGGAATTCTTCACCAACTTATCCAGCATATGTTTTACATAGCGGATGCCCTTTCAGCTGCAGCCCTGTACTGAGAAACATCCATACACGCTCATTCACACTCATTCCCTAGTTAATTCAATTCACCTATATCGCATGTGTTTGGACTGTGGGGGAAACCGGAGCACCCAGAAGAAGAGCTATCCACTGAGTAACCATGTCGCCTTTTATTTTATTTTATTTTATTTTGGCAACGCAGTGGTGCAGTAGGTAGTGCTGTCGCCTCACAGCTAGAAGATCGAGCCTCGGCTGGGTCAGTTGAAGTTTCTGTGTGGAGTTTGCTCCCAAAGTTCGCGTGGGTTGTCCATAGTGTATGAGTGTGAATGAATATGTATGGATGTTTCCCAGAGATGGGTTGCAGCTGAAAGGGCATCCGCTGCAAAAAAAACATATGCTATATAAGTTGGCGGTTCATTCCACTATGGCAACCCCAGATTAATAAAGGGACTAAGCCGAAAAGAAAATGAATGAATGGATTTTCTTTTTCTCTTCTCTTCTCTTCTCTTCTCTTCTCTTCTCTTCTCTTCTCTTCTCTTCTCTTCTCTTCTCTTCTCTTCTTTTTTCTCTTTTCTTCTCTTCTTTTTTCTCTTTTCTTTTCTTTTCTTTTCTTTTTTCTTTTCTTTTCTTTTCTCTCTTTTCTTTTCTCTCTTTTCTTTTTTCTCTTTTCTTTACTTTTCTTTTTTTTCTTTTCTTTTTTCTTTTTTCTTTTCTTTTCTCTCCTTTTCTTTTCTTTTCTCTTTTCTTTTCTTTTCTTTTCTCTCTTCTTTTCTTTTCTTTTTTCTTTACTTTTCATTTCTCTTTTGTTTTCTATTTTTCTCTTTCTTTTTCTTTTTCTTTTTCTTTTGTTTTCTTTTATTTCAAGTTTGTTTTATTTTATTTTATTACAGGTTTATTTTATTTAGATTTCTTACAAGTTTGTTTAATTTTATTTTTTTACAAGTTTGTTTTATTCTGTCACTTTGTCTCCCACACGGTTGTTATTATTAAAATATGTTTGATTTGTTACTTCAACTTAGTGTTTTTTGTTTGGGTGATTGTTGCTTTTATGTCATTTTTAAAATATTTTTTATGGATATGTATGTAAATATAACAGAAAATTATTATTATTCTGTTTTATTTGTTAGGTTTAAGTTGTTTTTGTTTTGTTTTGCATTGCTTTGCTATGCTATACTTTCTTTTTTTTGCTTTTGAATCAGAGAATGTTTTTTGTATTTTTCTTTGTGTTGTGGTTGTTTTACTTGTCTTTTTTTTTTTTTTAGCTTTGATTTTTGTTTTAGAAAATAGCATTTCTATGGAGATGCATATCACAAAGCTTTTATTTAATCCCTTAAAGTTAATTTGATTTAGTTTTGTTAAAAATGTGAAGATTCCTTTTTTCACCCTCTTTAACAGTGAAGCTTCTTTTTATTCAGCAAAAATGTCTGCAAACCATATTATTGCACAATAGGTTGCCGGCATGCTGCTGTACTCCGACTAAAGTGCTTGGCGTCTCTGTCAGTGTCTCTGCGTCTGCAGCTCTACTTCTCACATTATTATGAGACAGATGCTGCAGTAACGTGGTGAAGGAGAGAAGGGTTTTAGGCTGGAGCTCAGAGACAGTCCTGTCTACTCCCCTGTTTAAATGCTATAATTAAATCATAATGGAAAACTACCCGATTTCCCAGTGAGTTTTAGAGCAATAATAGTTTAGTGTAGAATAGATAAAAAGCTACATATTATTATTATTATTATTATTATTATTTCTGTTGTTGTTGTTGTTGTTGTTAGAAAACTAGTTGATTTTTATTATTACAATTTTATACATATACATTTTAACCATGCATGTCAGTTTGAATAGAATAAATAAGTTAATGTTTTAGAAATAGCTCTGCGCTAAAAATTGACAGTTTTATATCGTGAATTAGCTGATTAGTTACATTTACAGTTTGTGTGTGGAATTTGTAAAACAATATTTTTATTAACGTTGAGTTATTTAATTATCATTAAGTGCTTTACTTTAATCATTTGAATGAATTTTTTTTTATTGTTGTTGTTTAAAATTTTTATTGTTAAATATTTTTTATATAATACATTTTCATTAATTAATTAATTGGTTTTTGCTGTTTTTAAATATATATTTATATTTCACTTAGCATTTCAGGTAACATAATTATTTGCTGATTTATTTATTTATTTATTTATTTTATTTTATTTTTTTCTGTATTGTCTTAGTTTGTTTAATAGTTATACTTACCCCATGTGTAGATTAGAAACACTATAATCAAACATTATACACATGAATAATGATGTAAATATAATCAATCATTTAAATAGATTGAATTATTTTACACCAAGGTAGGTTTTGAGCCAAAAGGTTTGCCCTTTACCACTAGTAATGAAAAATAGCATAAAAAATACTTTTCTTGAGTAATGGTCATTATTTCCTATATTACTGTACATGTAAGTAACCTTATAGATTGATGCAACAACATAGGAGATACAGTTACAGAGGAGTGTGGTGCAGAGATTATACATGTGCCAGTATTCAGTAATACAATATATTGCATTAACAGGTCTGCAAGTGTTTTACTTGTAATTAAGAAGACAACACTGAAGTTACTCTGTCTTTTCAAAATGTTTTGGATCTTTTTAATTTACATTGATAAACAGCATGTCGTGATAAAAGATTTAAAATATTTATCTGTCAATAATATTGACAGTCACATGGCCAGTCCGTTTAAGATACAGTTCAATATCAGGGCCAACTAATTCAACTTAATGATCGTAATATTATTTACAGTCTTTTTGAAAAGTTCATTCTTTTTGATGTCATCATTTAGTAAGATGCCTCGTCTCTTCTTCTTTCAGAGCACTGAGATCAGCCCTGCCAGCAGTCTTCACTCTTTACCCATAAGCCCCTGCAGTGAAAAATCACTTCCCTTTAAGGTAATTGTACAGTGTTATAATAATGTTTCTCTTCTATTAATAACATGAACGAGCACCTTCTGTGCTGCTGAGGTGTCTTTGCTGGGTCACGCTTTGATTAAAAAAAAAAAAAAAAAGCCCTTTCATTTTTTCATATTAGATGATTTTAGAGCCATAGATCAGACATAACCACAGCACTAAATGATTGAATTTAAGTCTCTCTATTATGGAGTCGTCCTACTCTATTGCACAGTTTTGTCAGTTTTGTTTTAGCTTGTGTTGTCTAGTCTTGTTTTGTTGTCTACTCCTCTATTCTTCTCTCAAAATAAAACTCTGCTCTTTTTATTCCGACTTTTTTCACTGATCGAATCTGAGTCGTAACAACGTTGATGAGATTTAGCTACATGCCATATAATCTTATGGAAACAGCCTAGGACTGTCATTGTGAAAGCTTTATGATTTCTTATTGGGAGCTTTTTGCTTGGTAGAAGGGATTTTGTTTTCTCATCAGGACTGACAACCGCTGAAAAATACTGCGAAGTGGAAACGAGGTCTGCGTCTTTCTCTGTCCTCCTTACTGACCTACATGGAGAGCTAACAGAAGCCGTGGATGCGGCATCAGGTCACGTGACTCTCCGGCTCAACCGAAGCCTAGCGCCACGCAGCGGGAGAAGTAGACGCTCAGAATAGGAGCCCATGCATCCTGACATTGTGTTCAGCTGACAGGAGAGGGGTGGGACTCGTCCTGATTCATCCTAGTAAAAAAAAAAAGAAAAAAAAAATTCCGATTTTAAAAATAAAGCCCTAGAACCCACCTGAGACGGAACCGTGTCACTTCTCGTCCTACTTTTAACAGAAAACTTCTCTCACCAAACATTTGTTATCCTCACCTTCTTAATAATTGGAGCCTGCGGAAAGAGTTCTCCTGCGGCTAGAGTGTGCCGTCGGTTTGGGGAATAATGGAGCCGCTTTCCTTGCATCCTGGGACTGGGGTACCAAACTCATTCGTCCTGGTGTCCCTGTCATCAGTGCATTAATAACACCTTGTTAAGTGGGTGTAGGTGCGTCCAGCACTCTGAGGGCGTCCTTTTGGAAGTTTATAACATCACAAACATCCTTATACAGGAATAACCGAGGACATCTATCACATTTACTTCTTTTATGCGCCCCTTCAAAGTACATCGGTGAAATGTTCTGCGCTTCTCTAATCTTGTGCCATTCTCGGTAATGAAACTGCCAGGTGTGGATGCCTGAAATGCATAAAAAATATCTTTTGTGTTTTTTTGTTCTTTCTCTTCAGACGTTTTATGGCATAGTGCTATCAGACAATTTGGGGTCAGTAAGATATTTTTTTTTTGTTTTTGAATGAAGTCACTTATAATCACAATGCCTGCATCTATACGGTCAAGACTACTGTGATGTTGTGAAATATTATTAGCATTTGAAATAACCTTTTTTTTGTAGATGTTTTGAAATATGGCTTGTTACTCTGTTGGAAAAAGTCTGAGTTTGAAGAATCACATGGGGTTGTTTGCTGTTTTGGTGCTAATAATATATTTATTCTTATTATCAGTGATAAACTGCTGTATATAATTTTGTGGAAGCTGGTGATACATTTTTTTTCATGATTTTTTAAAAGATAATTTATTTAAAATATAAATACCGTTTATAAAGCTATAAATATCTTCTACTTTAGCTACTTGCTAAATCTATGCATGTACTGACTTGGAAAAATAAAACATCTCAGTTTGACCCTTAGCCATATGTTTGATTACCAGCCGACATATTAACTCTATTTGCCATTTTGTCTCACACAAATAATACACATGGATGCATACACACATAGGCTTGTCACATTATCTATTTTTTGTTGTGCGATATATTGCATCAAAATGTATTGCTATAAGTGAAATCACTGTCATTTTAAGACTATTTTTTGTGACTAATTATATAACGCCGGAATGGCAATATAATATTATCGCAAGTACACTCGTCCACAAGAACACTTCACAATAAGAATATTTAATTTAAATGTAGCCATTTTAACAATTTAATAAATAGGCATTAGAATCTGAATGTGAAAATGTGTATCCTAAATAAATAATAATAAATGTTAACAAAAAAGTGTAATGTACAAAAAGTAACAGAGGCTGCAATATCTGGTACCTGATCTTTTTTTTAGTTATCAGATAACTACATGAAAATATACTAAACTAATTTATATTTACTGCTATAGTGTTTTTTTTAACCGTACCGACACTAAATCCTCCAATAGAAGTAGAGATGTTGCAAAATCAGTTAAAATGTTGCTAGATTTGGTTTTCATGGGTGATTTTTATGGCATCACCAAACATTTTTGAGGTCATGTGTCCCTGTTGTGCGATAAGTTGATATTTTGGTTATTGTGACAGGCCTACACACACACACACACACACACACACACACACACACACACACACACACACACACACACACACACACTGTATGATTTTATTTCTAGTTAGTTTTCTCTCGCTGACAGGTTTTGTCAAAAATTTGCTGACAAATGCCTGAAATCGAAACCAAATCGGGGCTTATTCAGGTGAATGACAGTCATGTAGTGTATATTATCAAAAATCTGAGAGAATCAATGATGTGTCTCTGACGAAATATTTGGCATGCTAAATATCTGGAGCTGCGATAAAAAATCTTGCTGTGTTAAAAGAGTTTTGTGATGGCCTACAGCTAATAATAGAGCAACATACAGGACAGCGGGAAGTGCAATATCGTCATCGGTTTCAGTAAATGCTTCTTGGTCTTTTTGGAAGAAATAGAGAAACTTTTTTTTTTAAATGCACTTGTCTTTTTGATCTTTCATCTGAGCTGTACCACAATATTGTACCATATCCAGTTTGATCAGTTCTTACATGAGTTTAGTTGTAAAACATAGTTTGTGAGCCAGACAGAGTTGTCAGCGGAATTTTATTTGATTTTTTTCTTCCATATAGTAAGTCACGCAGTGTCTAATTTCCTATCTCCAATCCAACACAGCAAGAACTGAAATCTACCCCATGTAGTTATGCAGTGTGAAAATAACTTACAGTTGGTTTGACGTTGTAAATTTAGGGACTGAATCTTAAGTTACAAACGACTATAGTGTACATGTTTCTAACTTCAAAAGCTTCTGACAAGGGTCACAAAAATAACAGAGATCTGATGACACTGTATTAGTTACTGCATTATCTACTGTTTACTTAAAAAAAGCAAACCAAACCTAATGATGTGGTTATTTAAAAAAGCAAATATCCAATACACTCTCGGCCACTTGAGTTGGTACACCTGTCCAACTGATCGTTAAGGCTAATTTCTAATCAGCCAATCAGATGGCTGAAACTCAATCCATTTAGGCATGTAGACATGGGCTGTTTCTCAATTCCAAGAACGCAGAGAACGGACTTGTGTTCTTGTGGAGAGCGGTCTTGCCAGGTGTTCTCGGAAGAACGAACTCAGGAGACCGCGAGGGCAGAGAACGCGTCTTTTGAGAATTGAGATGCTGCGTTCTTCCTGATGGTCACATGACCTTCACGTGTTTTAAATGGTAAATTATTTAAACATTACAGCCTTCATACAACGATTTATTGTTTTTCCCCTTTTCAAAATATATACTTTGCATAAAACATTATAAATATATGTTGCACAATATAAATAAAACAGATTTTAATACGAATTTCAGCAAACAAACACCCTTAATGTGTTTATTCCTTTATTAAGATGTCCATGGTAATGTTTACTTTCACTGTTTCATTTAGGGAAACTCCTGAGGCAAATAATTCATATCTATGAACTTTAATAATAAATCTAGATAAAATGCAGCGCTTCCCACCTTCAGTCGCAATGACTTCTGGGACTTCCAGAGCAAGTTTGGCGCTCAAGTCTGCATCGGTGCGTCCTCGATATCAAGAACACATCCGGAAAGTTTCACGTGTCCTCCGTACTTGCGGTCTTGAGTATTGGAACTGAACTTAGGCAGCTGATGATGACGTTTCACGAGAACACGAGGACGCAAGACCGCTGAAGACTGCATATTGAGAAACAGCCATGGTCAAGACAATCTGCTGCAGTTCAAACTGAGCATTAAAATGGAGAAGAAAGGTGATTTAAGTGACTTTGAACATTGGCTCGTCTGAGTATTACAGAAACTGCTGATCTACTGGGATTTTCACACACAACCATTTTTAGGGTTTACAGAGAATGGTCTGAAAAAGAGAAAGTATCCAGTGAGCGGCAGTTCTATGAGCGCAAATGCCTTGTTAATCCCAGAGGTCAGAGGAAAATGGCCAGACTTGTTTCAGCTGATGAAAAGGCAAAGTAACTCAAATAAACACTCGTTACAATTGAGGAATCCAGAAGAGCATCTCTGAACCCACAACATGTCCAACCTTGATGTGGATAGGCTACAGCAGCAGAAGACCATACTGGGTGCCACTCCTGTCAGCTAAGAACAGGAAACTGAGACTACATTTGCATGGTAGGGTCAGAATTTAGCGTCAACAACATGAAAGTATGGATCCACCCTGCCTTGTATCAGTGGTTCAGGCGGGTGGTGGTGTAATGATGTGGGGGATATTTTCTTGACACACTTTGGGCCCATTAATACCAACTTAGTATTGCGTCAACGTCACAGCCTTCCTGAGTATTGTTGCTGACCATGTCCATCCCTTCATGACCACAGTGTACCCATATTCTGATAGCTACTTCCAGCAGGATAACGCTGCCTGTCATAAAGTGTGAATAATCTCAGACTGCTTTTTTAAAAATGACAATGAGTTGTATTCAAATGGTCTCTACAGTCCCCAGATCCTGAATCCAATATAGAGCACCTTTGGGATGTGGTGGAACGGGAGATTCTCATCATGGATGTGCAGTCGACAAATCTGCAGCAACTGTGTGATGATATCATGTCAATATTGACCAAAATCTTTGAGGAATATTTTCAGTACCTTGTTGAATCTATGCCACAAAGGATTAAGGCAGTTCTGATTGCAAAATGGAGATCCAACCCCGCACTAGTAAGGTGTACCTAATAAATTGGCTGATGAGTGTATATCAATAAGTTCTACCACCAGGATACTTGCGGGTTTAGATGAGACTGTTAAACAGAAAGCTTACCTCTTTTTTTGTGACTGCTTTATTTATTTGATTACATCGATTGCTTCAGCGTTAAGTGTTACCTTTTATGATATAGAGCGTTCTCATTTATTAGATCCTTCGTCCTCCTCTTGCCCGATGAATTTAATCTAGGACAGACAGATGGAGGAGCCACTCGAACGCAGCTTTACAGCACGGGGTAAAGACCCAGCTCTCTGTCCTGAGTGTTGTGTATCTGTGTCTGTTTGTGCCTGTGCAACTGTGACCAAATGCCTCTCTGGAGGTCCTCCATGGCACTGCACAGATAAAGTGCCTCTTGTTAAACCTCTATAATTAAGATATAATTAAATATTCCCCACAGGCAGGGATTTGGAGGAGGTTGCATTCTGCCTTTTGGCTCCGTGCATCACTCAGGACTTGACCTTTTTTGTTTTTTTTTTAATTGTTGTTATAAATAATTAATTTTTAAATAATTATTTTATGAGCACTAAATGTTGTTTTAAGACTGTAAGATTTACTTGAAAGAAAACAATACATTTATTCGGCAAGGATTGCATTAACTTGATTGAGTTTGAAAATATATAAATTTAGAAATGAACAGGATGATTTTTAATTAAATTCTGTTCTTTGTTAAGTTTATTCATTCATTCATTTTCTTGTCGGTTTAGTCCCTTTATTAATCCGGGGTCGCCACAGCGGAATGAACCGCCAACTTATCCAGCAGGTTTTTACGCAGTGGATGGCCTTCCAGCTGCAACCTATCTCTGGGAAATGTGAAGTTTATTTATAAACTAATTTCAAGAGGATCACGTGCTTATGATTGTTTGCAGCTCGTCTAGCATTATTCAGATCCACTATAAATACCCTAAGTACCATATAATAGCAATCTTTGTTTTGAAGAATCCCCTCTTCCACCCCAACTCCTCCTCCTTTCCTAGATGGGTGGCATGATGGCCCAGTGTTTAGCACTGTTGCCTCATAGCAACAACGTCACTGGTTCTAATCCTTACCAAGCCAGCCAACATTTCTGTGCGGAGTTTACACATTCTCTCCATGCTCACGTGGGTTCTACCCGTGTTCCCTGGTTTCCTCCCACCATCCAAAAACATGCAACTTAAGTTAATGGACTAATCTAAATCTAAACCATAGACATGCACCTAGTAAATGGTTATCTATTAAGAGCAATCATCTGTTTATTAGCTACTACAGCAGGGGAGTTCTCAAGATCTACCTGAACTCAAACTCCCCTCTCGCCTTGCAAACAGGAGGGAGCCCCAGCCTCGGGAATTTTATGAGCTCAGGGCTCTCTCCCGGGACAGCATGCCAAACAAGCTCTATAATCAATCATCAGCTAAGTGTGAACTCTTGAAATATCTTTAGGGTTTACAGAGAATGATCAGAAAAAGAGAAAATATCTAGTGAGTGGCAGTTCTGTGGGTGCAAGTGCTTTGTTGATGTCAGAGGTTAGAGGAGAATGGCCAGACTGGTTGGAACTGATAGAAAGTAACTCAAAAAAGCACTCGTTACAACCAAGGTATGTAAAAGAGCATCTCTGAACACACAACTTGTCCAACCTTGAGGTGGATGGGCTACAGCAGCAGAAGACCACACTGGGTGCCACTCCTGTCAGCTAAGAACAGAAAACTGAGGCTACAATTTGCAAAGGCTCATCAAAATTGGACAATAGAAGATTGAAAAAACGTTGCCTGGTCGATTTCTGCTGCGACATTTGGATGCTAGGGGCAGAATTTGGCGTCAGCAACATGAAAGTATGGATTAAGCCTGCCTTCCATCAATGGTTTAGACTGGTAGTGGTGGTGTAATGGTGTGGGGGATATTTTCTTGGCACACTTTGTGCCCATTAGTACCAAAATCTCTGAGCAATATTTCCAGTAGCTTGTTGAATCTATTCCACAAAGATTGAGGCAGTTCTGAAGGCAAAAGTGGGTCTAACCCGGTACTAGTAAGGTGTACCTAATAAAATAGTGAGTGTATAAACATTTACTGTCATGATGTTTTTGTCATATAGTTTTTACAGTGCAGATTCCACAAAAATTGTACCTGTTTATTCCCACACTCTCTTTTCTTATTTCTTTTAAGTCTTTGGGCAAGATAACAAACTTTTAATTGGAAATTAAAAAAAAAAGATTGTGTGATAAAATGTGTCCTTGTCACATGACCAGATCAGTTCACTTGGATGCTAAATATAGGCAAATTTCAATGGAATTTTAAAATCTGCTGTTTCCCATCATTTCCATAGACCGTAAGCATCTCCTCTGTGTTAAAAGATACATGGTTCTAATAGGTCTAATATCTAACAGGTTAAGCAGCACAGTTGTTTTCAGCACATAAGTGTACACTTGTAAGTCAAATGTTAGTTTTAAATGCCTCAACAACAAAAGAAAAAGGAAAAAAAAGAAACATTTCTAGGAACTCGTTGATTTAAGAAGCGAATGCTGTTTCATGCACTGAAAACAGCACAATAGAAAGCTGACTGTATGTAACCAGGACAGAGATAGAAGTGAACAACAAGAGGACAAGTACATCAGAGTCTCTAGTTTGGGAAACAAACCCCTCTCTAGTGCTCGGCTGGGTGCTTCATTAAACAGCATTCACCAAACACCAGCTTCTGTAGTAGCAGTCAAGACAAGATTCTGCTCAGATGCTGCTGGCCTTTAGGCAGAGTTTCAAAGAAAAAAAGATACATTTAAAATCTGGCGAATCAGTCGAAAAAAGAATGGGCAAAATAACAAAGATTGAATGGTAAAAGGCTTCAATGATTATGTTCTGTTGGAAGAAAGAAAGGTTTGAAACTTCACCTAAATCTCATAATAGACTGACTCAGAATGTAAAAGGTCTGCAGATGCAGCAAATAGATGATTCTTTGAAGACTAGGGGAATCAAGATGCAGTCTTATACCTCGATGTGTTTTGTTGATGTATTTTTAATGGAAGACCCTTGAAATACTTGAGATTGTTTTTTTCTCAGATCATTTTCTTTTTACAGAGATTCAAGCAATACAAATGTTTTGGATAAATCTTTACAGCAGAGGTGCCCAAACTTTTTCTTATTAAGGGCCAAAAATCAACCTTGATTGAGGCTAGTGGGTCGAAAGTAAATATAGTTACCATGGGTAATATTCAAATTTTTTGAATAATATTTTAAAAAAAAATATATTTTAAAAACTTGAAAACATTGCTTTACATTAACTAATACAGCATATACATATACATATACATATATATATATATATATATATGTATATGTATATGTATATGTTATATATATGTATATGCTATATATATAATATATATATATATATTATATATTATATATATTATATATATATATATATAATTTTATAATGAACTTATTACAAGAAAAACAAAAATATAAATATATAACAGAATGAAGTTACATTAGTTTTTGACTTGATTTGCTCACCAATGTCTTCTGCATAGTCCTTTGTCTGCCAAGTGACATTGTTCACATTTAAAAAAATTGCATTTATTTACAACATTTTATAGAAACATTTCATTTCAGTTTGCTTTTTGTAACTCTCTTCTCAGATGCGATGGTGGGCCAAATCAACGGTCACAATCAGCCAACTTTGGCCAGCAGGCCCTGCTTTTTGGCATTTCTGCTTTACAGTATTAAAAAATATTTTACATTATGAAAGTAGAAATTTCTGCTGGTAAAATTGATTTATAAAAGTTGAAGAATGATGTTGACATTTTCATTTATTTTGTTAGAAATAAATACAGTTTGTAAGTTGAGTCTAGTTTTTGAGCAAAGAAGTTATAGATCCAAATAAGTTTAACTAAATATATTTTTAACAGGTTTAATTTTTTATTTTTTATTTTTAAGTTGAAAAGTAAATAAGTGCAGTAATGTGGCACAAACATTACAATTAAAACTTTGGTAACACTTTCTGGTTTGGCCCATTTGAGTGTTAGTAGAATGTCTGCTTAATATCTTTTGATTCTGCTCCTTCAACAGACATTTAACTGACTATAAGAAACTTTGCAAGTACATGTCAACTAACAATAACCTTAATAGCAAGTACCACTAAGTACCACTAACAGTGTACTTATAATCTAATGAGAATTAGTTGACATGATGCAATGTAGCTTAAATTCAACAAACGGACCATCAAAATAAAGTGTGACCAAAACTTTTTTTTTTGTGCATCTTTTATATCCGCTAAATATAAAGTTGCTAAGTTTAAAAATATTAAAATATAATTTTTATAAAATATAAATATAAATAAAATGTTTATAATATTGATAATAGTGCTGATTTACACTGCATTATGTGTGTTTCTAAATGTCATCTTAATCTCATTATCTCACCAGTCTCGTTCTTATTTTTGAAGGCAATATTTAAGTATAATTAAAAATAAATAAATATGAGGCTCATTAAAACAAAAAAATTATAGAGCTAACCAGCTGAATGGTCGTGTACTTGAGTTTAATTTTCAGCCACAGTGCTGATTATTTTGAGTTTAAAAGTGACACGTTGCCATGATTCCCATTTTAATGATATTGCAAACATGTTAATGATAATTAATGCCCATTATTACAAAGCTAAATAGAATCCACTTTAATTTGAGTTCAAAGGAGCACATTAACATTCCGCTTTGGTTGCCGTGAAGAGATACTTGAGCCTTCCTGATGGGGTCGTAGCATTTCATAAGACAAAAAGAGCGTTGTAGGTACAAAGCGAACAATCCTTGTTAGGCGCCGTGTATGTCATCATCATCATCTGCAGGCAGAAATGAGCTTCCTTTACAGAGGAGCATCAAAGATTGACAACAGCTCCCTTGAGATGTTTATGTAATGTCAACAAAAAGGAGCGCATTCAAGCCAAAGCCAAAGAGCTTTGAACAACCATGTCTCCAAGTACGTGACATTGAAGCTCATAATCCCCTTCCCTGATCTCTCATGAAGGGCTCCTGACTCGTGCACATTGTGTCCAGCTTCTTCATGTCAGCGCTGTTAAATCTTTGCCGAATAGATGTCATTTTTTTTTGGGTGGGGACTAGGGAGGGCGGTGGATCTTTCCGGTCGTTCATGGAGGCCATGTTGTGCTCCTGGGCCTCTTGGTCCTCCTCTGCCGCCCTTGAAGCTTCCCGTCCCTCCCCCAGCCTCACATAATGGATGCTGACAGCACAAGGTCATGGGAAAGTGCCTGCTAGTTCAGGTGAAGTTTATGGAGGAGAGCGAAAACCACAGAAAGCACACCTCCACCTCTCCAGCGCGGTAGTTTTTATTTTACGCCCCCACACAAGACTGCAGATTCCAACTGGGGGCGATGGCTTGAATAACGCAGACTGGCTTTTTTTCCCTTTTTTTTTTTTTAAATAACGTGTTTGTGTGTGCTTTGTGTGCAGGATCCTGGGAGAGAGGAGAATCAGTTTCTGCACCAGAAGCTGAAGGAGAGAGATGAGCTTATTGCACAACTTCAGGCAGAGTTGGTGAGAAATTGTACCGTTTCATAACCTGCAAGTTTCATAAGCACCTTGGTGAAGTCTCATGATCGCTCTACTGTCATTGGGAAAGCCTAATTTCATGCACCGGCTTGACAGTTTGCGCTGGTTTTCCCGTCCTTTTCCCAAGACTCGCATTAGGAAGTTATAGCGATGCTACGCTGCAGTTTTTTTTTTGAACTGGGACGATGTTTGATAGACTCACTTAAGGTGCAGTAAACAGTTTGTCGCATGCTTTACATGCACTGTGAGACGCATAACGTTCCTGGTCCCGGCTTCGAGGGCAGAGACGAGTGAAGGGGAAATATGACAGGTCCATCTCAGATTTATAGACTAGTGGTCTTGAAATAAGGAATGGGATGGCGTGATAGGAATGGAGGAGGGGGGAGGATGAATAAAAACAACAGAGGGCAGTAAAGAGGCTGTAAAAGCAAAAGGACAAACAAAGCGCACATAATGTTTGTAACAGTCCATGACATGATTTTATGTCTTGCTTAGCATTTAGTTATAGTGCTGGGTGATGTGGCCAAAAAGGTTTTTTTTTTCCTCCTTCATTCTTTTATTAATCAACTGCTTTAAAAAGGTCTAAAAAGTGCAGCACACATGAACTGACCAACGTGTTAATGCAGAGTATATACAGTATAAGCAGCAGGACAAATGTGTGTATACATTATATATGAGCCATTTCACACTTGTAGCAGTGCAATGTGGCTACATATCGGCACTGGTGGGAGGCGTGCATTGCATTAGCGTCCCACCAGTGATGATATAAAGCCACATCCCACTGCTACAAGTGTGATATTGCATTTATACAACAGTTCAATGGCATACATGTATATAAATATAAAAAAATCAAACAGGGAGAGTCTCATTCATTTAGATCTGCAGCTGACGTCAGAACAGCAAAAATTGTTGCTACTTCACAAACGTCACTTTAGAGCTAAAATTTAAACCATTCTCTAGTGTAATATCTAAAATGATGACAAAACAGATGATTTTGCTAACATTTTAAGATTATAAGTTTGAACGGCATGAAATAACAGTCTACAGCGATTTCCTAGTATTTCTCTGTTGCAATCAGGTGATGACAATAATTAACCCCGAAAAAGCCAAAGCAACGCAATCACTACCAGATTACTGTTGTGTTTGTGATAGGAAAAATGCTAAACACATGCAGGCATTTCTTTTTTCTTTCTGTTTACTGAACTAGTCTGCAGTAGCCAAAACAGGAGACTTTAATAGAAACAAACAGATGGCCAACCAAAAAGTAACTTTAAGAAAGTCAATTAGCCAGCACCACGACGCGGATGCACTGGGATGCTGTTTTTGCACTTTTCAGTGTTTACAAATAATTACATAAAAAAGAACATGAGTAATCTTGACAAAATGTACATCAGTCTAAATCTGCAACACTCAAGCAGCCATTACAGCTAGTTGTTTTTCAATGGGAAGCTTATAAAATGTATAAATTGTATTTGCTATAATTGTGTAAGTGGTAAATAAAACACTTATTAGATATGGAGTACATATCATCGTAATAACAAGACACACAAGCATTCATTGCTGTGCATCAGAGTTAATTTCGAAAGGTAAGAGTCCACAGAAAAACATCCAACTGAACACATTTAGTCTACTGACACATAGTGTGGATTATGGATGGTTATTCACAAAGTGACCAACACAAAATACATACATTCCTAATATGGCCCATCTCACAATCATAACACTACAATTACTATAGTATAAATAGCGTACTACAACATACAAAAGATTGGGATCTACTTAGAAAGTCACTTACCTGTTTAATAATGACTTGATCAGCTGTATTTTAAAATTGTGTTGGGCTTTTCCTCCTCTAAGGGCTTATTAAGAGTTATTAAGAGTCTGTATTTGGTCTGCTCATTGACAGGCTAATAGCCACCGACACGTTGTCTCTTAGAAATGATAAATAAAAATAGGCACTATCCTTATAAATAAAAAGCATAGTTGTAATTTAAACAACTACATTCTCACCTAAAAAGCCTCAAAAGTACATTATGTTATCCAGCAGCATTATTTGTCAAACTGTAGAGTGTCCTCTGTTAGTTGCTGTATGTAGGCGGAGTAATACACAAGGATGAAGGGTAAAGAGGCTTTATGAGTGCGTTATTTGCAGAATATCACACAGCTATCAGCCAATCAGATTCAAGAACCAGACAGAACTGTTGTATAAACATACACACATATACAGTTGAAGGCAAATTTTCTATTACTACTGTACTAATTTTTATTTCAAATGTTTATATTATAATTAGGGCTGTCAAATAATTAAAAAATGAACCTAATTAATCTCACTTTTTTGTGATTAATCATGATTTATCACGAAACGTAATTAATCTTAATTAATCATGATTAATCACGAAACGCCATATTTATTACAGAAATAAAAGTACAGGCATTAAATCCCATTTGAATTTCAAAACAATCAATGCCAATAACAAACAAAAATGATTTCCATGTTGGATTCTGCACCACACACACACACACACACACACAAACACACACACACACACACACACACACACACACTGCGCAGTACAGCGGACCCGGTGAGTGAGGGAGGGATCACTTCAGATTCATCAACACGCATGATCGCGTTCATCAAATTTGCTTAAACTCCGCGCTCTAATGTATGGCTGTATTTTACAAGAATGGATTCTGACATAGCAACATGAAACTTATGAAATATTAGGGCTCATGGAAGCAGCTTAAAGGGAGAGAAATGGTCTGTCTATGACAGCTTGCGATTTCATCTGCTATTTTCACAGAGTACATTTACATGGACACCAATACTCAGCTTTTATGATTAAGATAATACTGATTAAGAGTCTACCATGTAAGCAGCGATTTTTGATTACCTTAAAGTAACACGTGAGTCCCGAAATGCGGAGGTTTTTTTTTTCGTCCGCAATGCGGTATCAAATTCCATTAAAACATCCTGAATGAAAATATGTTGAATGAGAGTAAACTGCTGAACTGCAGTTAAAGTCTAAAGATTAAAAATAAAACACCCGAAACTACATAAAACTCTGGAGGAAACGCAGGATAGCCTGGTGATGCGACATTAGTTGTTTTATGCTGAAACTTCCCTTCTAAAAGTGCGTCCTTGGTCTTATCCAAATTTCTTTGTATGTTAAACACATGCTGGGCCGGAGCAAGCTGAACTGGCGCTATAGACAAAAGGCAATTATGCTGCCCTCAACCCATAAAGTGAAAAAGAAAGTGACATTTTTGCTGATGAAAGCGAGGACCATGAGGGAGAGGGTTGGTGTAGCTGATGAAAGTGAAGACTGGGGGGTTCGCTCACTGTTCTGCTGACAAGGCGGCCGCCTATAGGTCGCCTCTATGCTCGCGCTGGCCCTAAACAGGAAATTAAAAAAAACGGTTATTTTTTAACGCGTTAAATATTTAAAATTAATCACATGCGTTAACGCGCTTATTTTGACAGCCCTAATTACAGTATAATATACATTTTTATATTGTATTATATATATTTTTATATCATTTTTAATATGGATTTTTAATGAAATAATTATCTTTTCACAGTATTTCCTGTAATATTTTTTTCTTCTGGAAAAAGTTCTTTAGCTGGAATTAAAGAATTCAAAAAATGTTTACAACATTTAAAGTCAGAGATCTTTATTTTTGTTCATTGACTTTGAGGACACAAAAGATGTGGATGTAACTTAAAACAACGAATTTTGTAAAAAAAAAAAAAAAGAAAAAAAAGAAAGGATGCTTATACAGTAGTCAACATTCAAAGTGTATGAAAAATGTTTTTTAAATATGTCCTAGGACAAGAATGAATGGCGTTTAATAGTTTTGGAACAACTACTGTATGACGAAACGTAATGATCCACTTCAAAGTGAACTACTGTATGTATCACCCAATCCTGCTACAATACTATGGTGCAATTATTGGCACGACAGTAAAAACATGTAATAGCCTTGTCACTGGAAATGTCGGTGCTCCTTCAATTGACTTAAAACTAAATCACTGAGATATTTGTGTTCTTCGTTAAATTCAAGCGCTTCTCGTTAGAGCTGGTTGTGTGATCGATTCAAGACCTACAGTATCTTCATGAAAGCAAATGTGCTGAATAGATAAACGGTCCTTGAGGCGCTAAAGAGCTGAGCCGTTTAGTTCTACTTTGAAGCGAAAACATTATCACCTTATTGTTTTATTGAGGGAAAATGCGCTACTATTAGCTATCAGTGGTATTATTGTTTTTATTGGTATTATTGTTCAGCCCTTCTTTTGGTTTTATATAATCACTGTAGACAGATGACCAGATACAACAGCTATTGTCACCTGACCAATCAGAACAGAGCTGGAAAGACTTTTAAAAAAAGGGGTTTAAAGAGAGATAATATGCAAACGATTACAAAATATATACAAAAGGATGGGTTTTTGGAGGAAACTGAAGTGTTTTTTTAAGTCTTTTTAGACACCTTAAAATCAACATTAATTACATTACAAACAATATTTTCACAAAACAGCATTTCTCATTTTTGAGTAGTTGCAGCTAAAGTACTGAAATTAATTGGAATATTTTTTTGTTAAAAAAAAAAAACAGTAGAAAAGACAAATAGAAATGTTTTTTTTTTCCTTCTGTGACTATATCAAAGCTCACTATTTAAATAGTAATATGCCAAATTTAAAGATGGATTTTTCAGTATTAATATTGTTTTGCGCCCTCAGATTCCAAATTATCAAATTGTTGTGTCTTGGCTAAATATTTTATTTATTGCAATATACCTATTCAATTCATTATTTCTATAGCACTTTTACAATGTAGAGTGTCCAGTTTTAAGAGATGATGTTCAGTTAAGTTCATTTCAGTGTGGTTTAAATTTCACTGCTGAAAGATCAAACACTGGAGCAAATCCATCAATGGTCAGCTCTACAATCCCAAATCAAGCAAGCCAGTGGCAACAGTGGCAAGGAACAAAACTTCACCAGTTGACGAAAGTAAAGGAAAAAAACCAGGCTCAGTGGGGTACAACCATTTTTCCTTTGGCCAAACTTTTTGTGCAGAGCTGCATATATACCATCAATGAAAATCTTATTTATTCAGTTTTCTGCTTTGTGGTTTAAGTTCACATACAATACAATACAATACAATACAATACAATAACTGTATCAACAATAATAAATTAAGGTCCCACTACTCTCCTGGAACCCAATTTTTACTTTTTGTGATCCCCATTTGTAGTCACCGCATCTCTGCAAATCGGCAGCTCTCATTGAAAACTAATGACTCCAGGTCGCTTTGCTGCAAATCTCAGCGTGAGATTGTGTGAAGTGAATGCGCCTTTATTCTGTTGGCTGCAGCACTGCATTACTAGTTTAAACGCTCTCCATACTTACTGATCCCTGTCTAGATGTTCAATAAAAAGATTTCTAGTTTGAATCTCACTCAGTCTGCAGAGGCTTGAATTGATGTTGTCCTTATCAGTCTTTTCTTCGAGCACTGAATTCAGAAAATGTGCTGCCAATAGTGTGAAGTACGTCTCTGAAGGTCACAGTCTTTTTCTCTGAGAAAATGGTGTGTTGGTAAATACCACAGGGCTCGCTGCAGTTTCTTTACTCCAGTCATGTGGGTTTCGTATCAAGAACTGCAGTGTTTTTCAATGTGATCTTCAGTAAAGCATATGTGTGCTAAACCTATGTAAACATATGCATAATGTGGCATCCAGCTGTCGACACTGGACTCAACAGAATTGGTGGTCAATGACATCATCACTTTACAGATTGTGCCGCACAAGAGACCTCCGCTCTATTTTTAGTGGGAAAAGAACCTGCGGTCACAATGGCCTAATAAATCAGTGCAAAAGCTCGTAAAATAATACTCACTGGTGAAACTGGCAGCCTGCTGGCTAGGCTCGTCTTTGTCAATTTTTACTGTCTTTATTGAATGTCATTAATGAAGTATGGCTGCCCTAAATTTTGCTGCACCATATTTCTTATTTTATTAGTCTGCCGTTCTGGCATATTTGAGAGGAGGGGGATTAAAGCTGTTTGATATTCCAAGTCAAGACTCTCAACATATTTCTGATGATATAACCAATATGGGCATACAGTCGGAGTGTCATTATCATAGACTTATGAGCCATTTTTTTAAATTAAAATGGAAGAGATAAGAACGTAGTGACTGTAGTGTTCCTCTTATTAAATAGCTACTTTACAATGAGTTAAAAGAATAAATGGGCACAAAATATCATTAAAATGTTAATCTATATCAAATGAACAATTTTATGTTAGAATAAAAGTAACATTTAAAATTATACAATATTATACAATAACGTTATACAATAACTTGCCTAAGTACTGTAACCTGCTTAGCTAACCTTGTTTACCCAATTAAGCCTTTAAATGTCACTTTTTAGCTGTATAAAATGTCTTGAAAAATATCTAGTCATATTATTTACTGTCATCATGACAGATAAAATAAATCAGTTATTAGAAATCTCTGTTAAAAAGAAATTGGGGGAAAATAAACGGGGGCTAATAATTCTGGGGGCTAATAATTCGACTTCAACTGTATATTTTAAATATTTGTTAAAATAAAATAGTTTAAAATAATTAAATTATTATTAAAAATAATAAATTATTAATCAAACTAAATATTCACACTTTAGTGGCGCAGTAGGTAGTGCTGCCGCCTCACAGCAAGAAGGTCGTTGGGTCGCTGGTTCGAACCTCGGCTCAGTTGGCGTTTCTGTGTGGAGTTTGCATGTTCTCCCTGCCTTCGCGTGGGTTTCCTCCGGGTGCTCCGGTTTCCCCACAGTCCAAAGACATGCGGTACAGGTGAATTGGGTAGGCTAAATTGTCCGTAGTGTGTGTGAATGTGTGTTGATGTTTCCCCAGAGATGGGTTGCGGCTGGAAGGTCATCTGCTGCGTAAAAACTTGCTGGATAAGTTGGCGGTTCATTCCGCTGTGGTGACCCCAGATTAATAAAGGGACTAAGCCGACATGAAAATGAATGAATGAATGAAAAACTTAAAAGGGTAAATTGTTTAAAATATTTTTTTTTTATTTTGGTCATTTTGATTTTAGAAATTCTGTCATAGGGTCTTGAAACCTTTCTTTCGGGTTAAGTCTACCTCAGAAATTTTTCAAAAAATGCTTAAAGATGGACGTGGAGCGCTGCGAGCAGAGGGAGGAGTGGGTATGGCCGGCAGAGCAGAGGAAGAAGAGGGGAGCGAACAAGTTGTCATGTGTCAAGTTGTCAGTTGGCTCACAAAATGAGACACAAACCATGAGGACACCCATGATTTTATAGTTTACAAAGTTAAAATGCAAAGAAATAAATAGTCATTAATTTATTGCCCTGCTACATATGTTACTTGTAATTTAATATACACATAACCACAATTTGTTATATCATTATAAATATAATCATGTTTATATAAACACTATAAATGAGGAGGACTTCTCTCCTCCTGAATCCCCGGGTCTGTATGCAAACACAGTGGATAGCAGTGCAACAGGTCTCTTGCCTTATCTATTTCAACCATTAGTCCTGCAGGGAATCTGGAGGATTTTAAGAATATGGTGAATACAGCAGCTTGGATAAAGGCAATGTGTCTGAATGGTAACAAAGTCAACTGATAAAAGGCAAAGTCCGCTATTGTCTAATTCTCGTACAGCTCTCCCGATAAAAATGCTCGCTGCAAACCAAGCTTTGCTATATTGGCCCTGACAGCATTGTGGGGAAAAACATGCAACAAATACCACGGATCATGGAAACAAACACCTAGGACCTGTGTCGTGAGCAAACGCGGTCTCACCCAGTCATTGAGTTTCACAGCTTGGCAGGTCTGTCTTGCCTTCGGAAAGAAAGTGCTCTCATGAATAATTCTCATAGGATAAGAAAACTTCGCTATGAACAATAATGAGAAACGATGTATCGTCATTCCACTAGCAGCTGGGTTCTACTTCACTGATTTTGATCCCGCCCCAAAAATTATTTTCAATTCGAAACATGAAATTAGCTGACAAAAACTCAAAATTATCCAGTTTTCTTCACATTTAAAGCAGACAGGTGCTAACATTGTCTTAAATGATACTCAACACACACAAATTATTTTAACATTGTTAACATTTTTTTAAAAAAAGAACCTTTAATGTAATTCAGAGGTAAAATTAAAAACTTTTTTAAGTGAATTGAATTAACAGAATCTAAAAAAAATTACTCACAATCACTCTATTATTTTTTAGCAACTCTATTATTTTGCTTTTTATTTAAATGACTTAATTTGAAATTAAATCACTGTATTTTTAGTTGTCACTCTAAATGCTTTGTAGTTAAGCTTTCAGTTTATGATTATGTGAGTGCAGAATGCTAATGGATTGACCTAAATCAAGTATTCCATGGAAATGTTTTAAGTCCTAACTTTGTTTAATTGTTATCGCACACTTTTCTGATACTTTTTTTTTTTTTTAACAGGAATCCACCCGTGCCACCCAGAGATCTTCATGCCAAAAAGCTGACAAAAGCACTCAGACAGATTTCTTACTCTCAGAGGTGAGTACCCATTAAAGCGCCGTACGAAAGCTCCTGACGACGCTGCTAATGTTCCGAGGTCATTGAGCTGTGTCTGGTTTTTCTAATTGAATACAGTTCCCCACATCTGTCTTTTTTTTTTATTTCACTGACTTTTAATGGTAAAGGGCACTGAAAGTTGATTTTCGATTGGAGGAGGAACCCATTTCTGGGTCTTGGTTTTTGATTTCGAGAACTCTCTTGCTTCTATTGCTTCATCTGGTTGTGCTTTTGGAGAGTTTGACTTCCCTCCTTCCCACCCCATCCAGTCCAATAATTCCCATCCTCCCTTTTATTTGTTTTTATTATTAATTTCACATGAAAGCTAGGTGCTTTCTTGTTCCCACAGGCACTTTTTAATAGTTCACACACAACAAACGATGATGCTGTTTTGCAGTGAGTCAGCAAACTGTGTTCAAGTGCTTCAAACTTTAAATGACTCATTAACAGAGATTAAAGAGCCCATATTATGGGTTTTTGAAAATTCCCCTCCATGTAGTGTGTAACACAGCTCTAAGTGAAGTGAAGTATCCAGCTAAGGCTTAAATCTGTAAGAATACAGTGTTTAAAACTGTTGATTCATCTATAAAAGAGTCGATTCATAGTGCTTCAAACGAGTCGCCTTGATACCGACTCATTAGGTGTTTCGCCATGACGTACGAACGAAACAAAGTTTTTCACGTGCACGCGCAAACCCGGGAGATTTCAAACCTGAGGCCCCACCCTCTGACGCAGTAACCCAGACACACACACACACACACCCACAAACACACGCACACAAACATGCCGGTCGATTGAAGTCACATTGCAGATGGATATATTGAGTCTCTACCCAAAGATGAAACCTCAGCATTATAGCCAAGCAGTTGGAAACTACTGGAAACTTCTGGAAGCTACATGCTACAAAGAATACTTCATCTGAGTTTGTTAAAGGAAGGATCAGTAAAGAGTAACTGATGGACGTCAGGATGGGTTTCTTCCATTTCTCAAGTGTAAGTACGTGCGGTTAAAGTTGTTGCCTCGTTGACTCTAGCTTGCAAATGTATTTAGTTGTGATTTGTTACTTGTAACCGAGTGTACTGTATCAGGTTAACTGGCTATATTCTCTTATCGCGTGCAAAGTCACGTTAAAAACGCGACGCGTGCTGCTTTGTTTATGGAGCTCCGTGGTAACGTTAGAGGTGTGCATACCCGCGGCTGTCCCCGCGCCAGATTTCTGCGGCGCGGGAATAAATTTCCGAATAAATCGCCGGAGCGGTCGGTAACGGGTTTGATTTGGGACGGGAGCGGGCTGCCTGAGAAAGAGAAAGATGTGTCTGCTTGGTGCTTGTGTGTTAGTGCGCACGCGCGCGTATGAGAGAGAGAGAGAGAGAGAGAGAGAGCGAGCGAGCGAGCGAGCGAGCGAGCGAGAGCTTTATGCTTGGTGCTGTGTGTGTGTTTATACAGATTTTCGGTTTTGTTCTCCCCCGCTCTTTAGCGGGATCGGGCGCGGCGGGCAGAATACGGGGCGGGTTCTAAGGCTAAAACCTGGCGGGTGCGGGCGGAAGCGGGAGCGTTCTCGTCCGGAGGTGTTTGTGTGTGTGTGGCAGCTAAAATCCACGCCTACACTATCTAGCGTGTATGAACTGTGATTACTTTTTAAATTGCTGATTAGCTATTGGCCATTTCACTCTCTGACTGAAGGCAGTCGACCAATCGCGACAGATTGTCATCGGTCCAATCAGCGCAGATTAGCTTCGCGCTAAGGAGGGGTTTGGGAACAAATGAATCACTGAACGATTCATACAGGAGTCGCTGGGATAATTAGGTAAAAATAAATGCAGATTATAAGACCATGAAAGTGTTTTTTGACCTTGCATGCATATTAGACTGTTGTTGGAGACCCTTACAACCAAGATATGACCCTATTTCATGTATAATATGGGCTCTTTAATGCAACTCAGGTTTTCAGGACCAACAACAAAACTCAGCTTTCTCTCTTCACTGCTTAAATGATGACCAAACATCCTTTGATAGCTTGATTAAAGGCTATTCTTGGCTGAAATTCTAGTTTAAAATATATTATACAAGGTTCCCGCAGGACATAGAATTTCTGGAATATCATGGAATTTAAAAAGTTAATTTTAGACAATGTTGTTGTGTTTTTCTTAGTTTCAAGGTTGTTGTTATGGTTCGGCTGTTTTTCATCGCTATTTTATTACATTCTTGCTCATCAACTTGCATCAACTTAAGTTAATTTCACAGTTTATTTAGGTCAGTGTTTCTGAACCATGTTACGGGGGGACCACCAGCACTGCATGTTTTGGATGTCTCCTTTGTCTGTCACACCCTTTACAGGTCTTTCAGTCTCTGTTAATGAGCTGATAATCTGAATCAGGTGTGTTAATGTTAAGGAGACACGGGCTGTGTTTAAAATGGCATACTTGTATATGTACTATATAGTATGCTAAAAAGAGTATGTTTGAATTCATATCTGTGTTAATTTTGTTGATGAAAAATTTTTTGTCATAATTTTTGTGACAAGTTTCTACCAATGAAAACTAGATAAAAACTAAATAAAAATTATTGATGATGATTTTAACTATAATACAAATAGACTGACATTTTCGTTGAATAATAAAAATGAGACGAGAATGTATTTGAGTGAAGTTTTTTTGATAAATACTTAATCAGAATTAATCTTGTGATGTGTGTGATGCGGGACGTGCACATGCACATTTGAACAGTATCTAATCTACAGTAGACAGAACACAAAATACAAGTACATGATAAATAAAACACTTACCATGCATTCACACATGCAACACGCATGTTTCATCTCAGCACCAACTGAAACCGACTAGACTGAGACTCTGAGAATGAAACGGCATGCTGCAGCAGAACAAATACAAACACCAGGACAAGAGCTTGCATCCTGAGTGTGGCCAAGATGGTACTCATACAAAAGACGATGACAAGAACAGAACAACATACAAGACAAGACAGGATTAGTGTATAGACTCTACCACCACAACATGATTAAACAAGATGGACGTTGCAGAAAAGCTATATTCCATCATTTAATAAAACTGTTTTATTTAATTTAAAGTTTGAATACTTTGTATAATAAATGTTATCAATATTTAAATTACATTACAATAAAAATAAAACCAAATATATTTAAGTCAATTTAATCTAAAGTAGATTTAGTCAAAATTCGAAAATCTGTTTGCCAGGAGTACTCGGATGACCTACTACTTCCAGGGAGATTCTGAAGTGCGCATCAGATGGATGATATGCTATTCTATGATACGCCACGAGAGAATTCATGAATAGGAGTAAAGCGATGCAACTGACATTGGCAATGTGATCATGACAAAATGGTAGATGTAAAATATCCGAGTTCCATTCATACTACTCGCATTCATACTGTATAGAGCACACTTTCTAACGGTCATATAGTAAATTTAAATGTAGTAAATTTAAATGCAGTACCTATACTGAGTAGTAAGCGATTTCAGGCGCAGCAACAGAAAATATGCAGAGGTGGTGGTCCTCAAGGAACGTGGTTGAGAGACACTAACTTAAGTCACCTGTAAACTGAGTTAAACATAATATACCTACATACAGGATATATACATACAGGATAAGATACATTTTAAGAGTTTTGTCTTCAAGGGAGGAAATACTTAAAGGTGCAGTATGTGATTGTCTTCAGAAACATTTTTTTGTTGTGCTGGTTGAAAGTCTCTTCACAGTTCAGTAGTAATGTGTACAGTAAATTATCTAATATGTTTATATGTATTTTTATATAAAATGCATAAAACTAAAAAATGTTCATCCAATTAAATACTGTTGGGCTGACATTTCCCATAATTCCGATAAGTAGCTCAAACTGTCTGTCAACAAATGCAGATTTGGGCTTTTGCGCATCTCTGTTCATACATGTCCGACATTAGCGTGTGCACGCCTGCATGAGCACCGCATGTGCATGCCTAGATGAGCGCCGCGCATTCACGACACGCGACTGTCACAGTCGCGGCAAAATCAAATGCTGAATTGAATCTTTTTAAACTCCTGAATCAGTATTGGAGTTACTTTGTCATGCTGGAGGAAGGATTACACCACAACATGGCTGAAGTATTTCTGTTAGAGAGGTAATGTTTTGTTTTAAAACTATATTAGTCACACACAGCTGATTTGTTGTGCTATGAATAGGTTCTATGCACAGACATGTTGTTCAACTACTGAAATCTCCTGGTGAAAAATAAATGTGACTATTTTCAGTTTCAGAAGGGAGCTTTTTACAGCATCGATAATGTATATTCAGTTTAACAACAAAACATCAGTAAATAGCGATATTCCGCCTAGCCTAAGTTGCTTTTAAATTCCCATTGGGTCATTTCTGTACAATGACAGCCTGTGACGTGCTGTGCTATTGTTTACAATGCTACTCTAAGTATTGGCTTTGAAGTAGCATGTGTGGCTTAGTAATAAGTTAAATTCTTGCACGCCGCCGGGCCAGCCACTACATACACTTCTAACTGGTGAATGAACTGGATTGTCCGCTGTTTTGCTGCTGTGGGTGCGTTCGTGATTTCAAGAAGCGTGGCTTTGAAACACAGTCCCTCCCTGCCGTTCAAAGCTAATATGCTAACCGATTAGCATTTTGGCAGATCACCTACTGCACCTTTAATAATAAAAAAATCTGAGGTAAATCATCCATTGTTGTTTTCTCAGTGGTTATTATGCAAACTTATATTCAAGCTAAAACCATTTTAATATGTTTTATTTGAACATATTGTAATTTAATATTTTTTAATATAGAAGCACAGCACAAACCGGTTTTGCGTTCATTAAATTTCATGGAAATTAATTATTTTTGTCAGGGATAATCAAGGAAATTACTATTCTTTTTTTCTTAAAAGTGGGAAACTGCTTCTAGTTTTTGTGCGCTCAACACATTATCTCACTCGCTGATGATGAAGAAACGTGACCGAGATTTTCTTCACAGTTTTCTGTCATATATTCCATGCCCTCGCAGTGCCCGAATCAGTATGCCTTTAGTCCCTTTACACTGAAATAGCTTTCTGTTGGACTCCCGTAGAGACATGGTCCATTTTCCTCCTGGCATTTAACTTCTCTCACAGACTTTGTGCTTTGTATTACCGCTAATATGCGTGTGTGATGTGAATTTCTGATGGCTTTTTCAAATTGCTTGACAATCCATTCCACGGCTATCACGGCACTAATGTCGTACCATCAGACCTCGGCGTTGATGAAAAGGCCTGTAAAAAAAGCTGAAATATTAGAACGAGTGCTCATTATGGTGCTGTTGCATTAGATAAGTCTTTTTTTGCTTTGGTGCCAAAAACAGCCAGCTTGAAAATGGTGGCGTGGGAGGAAGTGGGAGAATCTGCTTCCTGTCTACCTCTGATGAGCGTGGAGAGGAACTGCACACGCACAAGCATGGGACCCTCAGGCTTTCTGAATGCAACGCACACCATCATTCTTCCCCTCCGCTCAGCAAGAGATGAGTTCTGCTTTTCCACCCTGTCCTATGTAGACTACACCGCTATATGGGTTACCGCATTGAGGACACGCAAATATCCGAAAGTGTGTCTACAAGTGGGTCAGCTATTTCGAAGGCTGCTTCAACTGGAGGAGGTCATCTGGTTCCTTTTTTTACCCTCGTTCTTTCTCTCTTTTTTTCTGGAGCACCCTGCTTCTCTCTCCACTTGAGCTAATTAGTTGAAAGGGAGAGGAGGAGAGGCTTTGGTGCCCTCTGTTGAGTCACAGTGCACCACGGGGGCCAGACTGGCCTCTTTCGAAAGAGCCGGACACTGATCATATGTGATTCTTGTGCTCACAGACTTCTCAAAGTCTTCTTCCTGTGCTTCCTTTGTGGGCCTGATGTGCGCCAGGGAGGTGCAGGATTCGTGTGGAGGGGCTCTTGTCGGGACAATGAGACATGATGAGATGGACAGCAGCCAGAATGCTCACCTGTCCAGAGAGCTTGAGAAATGATGCGCAGTGTGACAGAGAGATTTATAATGCTTAGGGGAAGCACATATGTTCTGTGAGCCGTGGCTAGGAATCATGTTTAGATGGAGTACTAGTGCGTACACCTGATGTTGTAATAATGTCATGAACAATAAACAGCATACAGTGTAGCAATAACATAATAACTAAAGAATTGTGTATTATTAACCCTTGTGTGCTATTGGGGATTTTTTCATCCACTCTGGGGTGATTTGAGTCTTAATTTGGCCACAACTTTTTCTGTTTTTCAGCAAGTGGAAGGATTTTGGTGACATTTTATTTTAAGACATATTTTGGGAAAATGCTTTGAAAATTTTTGAAACTTCAACAATACTGTCTGGGCAAAATTACTACCACTTTATGTTTGTGGATGTTTTTGCCCCATTGAGTTCTATCATGATCACATTGTTTTGATTGCAAAGCCATAACAGCATATAATCATGCTTTCTTGAAGTTTTCCTGTTGGGAAGAGGTAGAATTTTAAATTTTTACTCTTCATCATCAGTTGCAGTGCAAAATAAGCTTAGTTTCTGCCTTCTATATGGAGTACAGTGTGTATGAGTGCTTGCCTGCGAGACCTTTGCACACTTATCTTGATATGCCTGAGAAAATCAAAATAAACAGCTCAGCTCTTAGAACTTGGCAAACATAGTGAGTGTATTCATGCGCACACACACACACACACACACACACACACACACACACACACACACACACACACACACACACACACACACACACACAAACACACACACACAAACACACTATAATCTGCCATTTTACTCCACATAACTCCATATAAAAGCTAGAAATCTTATCTAAAGGGTTAATGCTGCCAACTGATTATAACAGCAGTAAAAAGTAAACCTCTTTCCAACAGATGAAACCAATAAGAATGAAAAATCCATGATTATATGCTGTCATGGCGTTGCAATCAAAAAATGTCATGATAGTGGAAGTTAATGGGACAAAAACAGCCACAAACATAAGAAAATTGTAGTAAATTTGTACAGTACACAAAGGTTCACAACATTTTTTTCGTATACAGTAGAAACATCTTTTGAACTTGTTTATTGCGGTTTTACACAAGTCATGACAAGAAGTCAAAGTTTGGTGTCAGGATCAATAGATTTTTTCTCCTTTATTTTATTCAATTCAATTTATCTTTTTTCTATAGCATTTTTGCAATTTAGATTGTGTCAAAGCAGCTTAACATAGAAGTTCTTGTAAATCGAAACAGTCTCAGTCCAGTTTTCAGAGTTGAGCTTCAGTTTACTTCAGTTCAGTGTGGTTTAAATTTCACTACTGAAATTCAAAACTCTGAGGGGCAACTCCATCGATATGCAGCTCTACTAGTCCTAAACCAAGCAAGCCAGTGTTGAGGAGCAACACTTCACCAATTGAAGAAAGTGAAGGAAAAAACCTTGAGAGAAACCAGGCTCATTTGGGCACGACCATTTCTCTTCGGGCCAAACTTTTTGTGCAGAGACAGGCGCCGGATGCTGGAGAATGCTGGATGTCCATCTTGGAGAAACTGCATATGTGTGTTATACTCATAGAAACATAATAGATGCAATTAATGTGTATGCTTCAATGTTTCAAATAACAAAAATTTGCCAATGGTTGAATAAAAAAAATAATTCATCGTCATTCAGCATTGCAGAAGAAATTACACACTTAAAAATGTAAATCCAAAAAGTTTTTTTTATTCTGTTTAAGACAAAGTCAATAATTTTCAAAATTTTTACTTAATAGTATTTGTCATTTGAACTATCCCTTTAAATCTGTCAACCATTTCCTAACCATTTTTTCTATAATGCAACTCTTAAGATTGTTTTTGCTTGTTCATAAGCCCGTTTCATTGTCTGATAAAAGTCCTATTCTTTTCCCTTCTGTGTGAAGACTGACTGCGCCGTTATGTCTGTTTACTTTGCTTTATTATGCCGGTCTAAGCCTGTTAATATTAAGCTCTGCCCTCCACACTGCCGTTCAGCTATTTAAATGAAAAAGCACTTAAGAGCTCATTTACTCTGGCATTCCTCCCTTCCGTAGCCGCGATATGAAGTTTTATGGATTAGCTTCTGTTTTGTGTTATTTCCCTTCCAGTCATAAATCTTTTTTATAGAAGTGACAGTTCTTATTAAAACGCTTGAATATTTAGCCAAACGGAAAGCCCTCACAGCCAGAATAAGTCGTATTTTTTATTTTATTTTTGACGCTTGCCCAAACAGTTGGATCTATACCAGTGAGGGTGATTGATCAGTGGTCAGTTTCGGATTGCTGGAGGACACCTGTTAATGGAACATACTGGACATCTCCCACTGCTCGCCGTTTCAGCTCTCTAGCCAAACCCTGCTGAGAGGCATTTTGAGTTTCGAGCCTTTGCACACTTATCTTGATATGCCTGAGAAAATCAAAATAAACAGCTCAGCTCTTAGAACTTGGCAAACATAGTGAGTGTATTCATGCGCACACACACACACACACACACACACACACACACACACACACACACACACACACACACACACACACACACACACACAAACACACACACACAAACACACTATAATCTGCCATTTTACTCCACATAACTCCATATAAAAGCTAGAAATCTTATCTAAAGGGTTAATGCTGCCAACTGATTATAACAGCAGTAAAAAGTAAACCTCTTTCCAACAGATGAAACCAATAAGAATGAAAAATCCATGATTATATGCTGTCATGGCGTTGCAATCAAAAAATGTCATGATAGTGGAAGTTAATGGGACAAAAACAGCCACAAACATAAGAAAATTGTAGTAAATTTGTACAGTACACAAAGGTTCACAACATTTTTTTCGTATACAGTAGAAACATCTTTTGAACTTGTTTATTGCGGTTTTACACAAGTCATGACAAGAAGTCAAAGTTTGGTGTCAGGATCAATAGATTTTTTCTCCTTTATTTTATTCAATTCAATTTATCTTTTTTCTATAGCATTTTTGCAATTTAGATTGTGTCAAAGCAGCTTAACATAGAAGTTCTTGTAAATCGAAACAGTCTCAGTCCAGTTTTCAGAGTTGAGCTTCAGTTTACTTCAGTTCAGTGTGGTTTAAATTTCACTACTGAAATTCAAAACTCTGAGGGGCAACTCCATCGATATGCAGCTCTACTAGTCCTAAACCAAGCAAGCCAGTGTTGAGGAGCAACACTTCACCAATTGAAGAAAGTGAAGGAAAAAACCTTGAGAGAAACCAGGCTCATTTGGGCACGACCATTTCTCTTCGGGCCAAACTTTTTGTGCAGAGACAGGCGCCGGATGCTGGAGAATGCTGGATGTCCATCTTGGAGAAACTGCATATGTGTGTTATACTCATAGAAACATAATAGATGCAATTAATGTGTATGCTTCAATGTTTCAAATAACAAAAATTTGCCAATGGTTGAATAAAAAAAATAATTCATCGTCATTCAGCATTGCAGAAGAAATTACACACTTAAAAATGTAAATCCAAAAAGTTTTTTTTATTCTGTTTAAGACAAAGTCAATAATTTTCAAAATTTTTACTTAATAGTATTTGTCATTTGAACTATCCCTTTAAATCTGTCAACCATTTCCTAACCATTTTTTCTATAATGCAACTCTTAAGATTGTTTTTGCTTGTTCATAAGCCCGTTTCATTGTCTGATAAAAGTCCTATTCTTTTCCCTTCTGTGTGAAGACTGACTGCGCCGTTATGTCTGTTTACTTTGCTTTATTATGCCGGTCTAAGCCTGTTAATATTAAGCTCTGCCCTCCACACTGCCGTTCAGCTATTTAAATGAAAAAGCACTTAAGAGCTCATTTACTCTGGCATTCCTCCCTTCCGTAGCCGCGATATGAAGTTTTATGGATTAGCTTCTGTTTTGTGTTATTTCCCTTCCAGTCATAAATCTTTTTTATAGAAGTGACAGTTCTTATTAAAACGCTTGAATATTTAGCCAAACGGAAAGCCCTCACAGCCAGAATAAGTCGTATTTTTTATTTTATTTTTGACGCTTGCCCAAACAGTTGGATCTATACCAGTGAGGGTGATTGATCAGTGGTCAGTTTCGGATTGCTGGAGGACACCTGTTAATGGAACATACTGGACATCTCCCACTGCTCGCCGTTTCAGCTCTCTAGCCAAACCCTGCTGAGAGGCATTTTGAGTTTCGAGCCTGTTTCACGAGCACTAAAATCGTTTCAGGCATCTCTTTATTTTTCCAATTCATTTTGGCGTGCTTATTTATTTATTTAGATTCATTTACGCATGAGGGGGTCGCCCTGTCTCATAGAGTCATGCTGCGGCCCATCTGATCGCTCCGTGTGGGGAACCTGTTATGCTAAACTCGTAACTTCATTGCTCAAGCCTGCTTGCTTTTCACTCGGCATGGGTCAGAGTGTGAGCACTGAGCCTTGCAGGATGACGCGCCTGCTGAGCCGTAATCGTTTTCCAGCTTTTGTATGTGAACAAAAGACTTGTAAGAGATTTTGTTTGCCATTTGTTGCTGGGTTTTAAGCCAGGGTGGTCAAATCGAGCGTTTTAAGTTGGAGCAATTAATTAATTGTTAAAAACAGCAATAAAACAATAAGCGCTATTAATCGAGTCACTTGACAGGTATATATGTTTCATACAATTTCTGACTCAAGTTTTTCAGTGCATCCTTTATAAGAACTCACAAGCTGAGGAGTCAGCATTAAAGGGCACCATTTTACCCCTTTTACAAGATGTAAGATACACTTTTGGTGTCTCCAGAATGAGTCTGTAAAGTTTCACCTCTAAATACTCCTCAGATTATTTATTATAACCTTCAAAATTTGCCCATTTTGGTGTCTGAGTATACTGTAGCTGATTTTGTAAGCTGTGACTTTTAATGCAAAGTAGCTGCTTCTCTCTATTTTAACATCAGGACATTTTAAAAAAGAGATTTGTTGGGTTTATATCACTCCAATATGACTTTGTACACACTGTACCTACACACAGTTCTGCCAAAGAGCTTACAAAAGTTGATTTTTATCATCGGTGCCCTTTAATATCTGAATTATTATAAAATGTGCATACTGTAACATACATAAAAATTGAAAATACATTAAAAATAGTTGGAGATAACTTCAAGGTTATATAATTAGAGCAATGATGCCAGCTTATTTAAAAATATTTATTTGAAAATACTGTTAACAGCTTTATAATTTTTTAAAGCTTTATTATTTTTATTTGGAGTTAAAATAACATGCCTGTAAACCTGAAATAGCAATTTAGCCTTATAGTTTGGAGCTTTCTTATTAAGTGTTTTTGTAATAATATTTTAAATTCATTGCAATTCTACTGATACAATATATTCTCTAATATTTACTAATGTTATGAAATTTAAGCTGAAGATTTTCAAATATGAGTAGCATGGACATTGAAATATATTGTTGGAATATATATATACTGTATATATAAACTGATTTAATGTTTCATACCTTCTACATTAGTTGATTTGATTGACAGTTTGATGGACAGGGCTTACATCATTGTTCTGTAAGACAATAAATGCTACAGCTGTATTCTAGTTTTGCTGAATGCAATGCCAGGATTTTTTAATTCAGTTCATTCTTTGAAAGATTTTAAACACTGTTAAACCAGAAATATGTTTTAGAGTTTTTAGCAAACTGGAAAAATGTATAGAAGGATGATTTTAAACATAAACCAACAAACAAACAAACTTAAAGCAGTGTCATTAAACCATTCTTCTTCTATTTTACCTTTTAATAACCTTGTTATACCTTTTACACGTTTCATAGCCTTGTCAGATTGTTATTGTTATTGTCAAAAATTTCCAGTCTTTTTTTCCACTTTGTGAAGAGTGTTTGAATCCATGCTCGGTTGCATGAAAAATCCTTCTTTTCCCCTCCACAGCTCTTTTTTTATAGCTCTACCTGAAGCAGTGATGGCTGCGGCCCCATACGGTGTGATGTAACACAAGCTGTGGGAACCCTGCGGTCGGGGTCTGCCCTCATCCCTCAGGGCGGAAATAGCCCGAGGTGATTAGACTTCAGAATAGGGGAAGTCATCCTTCATGATGGTTTTTACCTTGACCTGTCAACTTTCACAGCCTTATCTGCGTCTGATTTTTGTCAGCGGTGTAAAGCATCTTCAATGTATTTAGTGACCTAGTGAGGAGTTAGATAAACAGATAAAGCCAGGGCCAGTGCATTAATGAGACGTGGTAAGTAGGTGAGCGGAATTAATGATCCCAGATAGAAGTTGTCCCTGTCCATGATTTCAAAGATATATGCTTTGCTTTCAGGGCCACGCTCGAGTCAGCGGCTCCGCTGTTTCCTCTTGCAGGAGACCATGTGAGTGTTTTTTTTCAGCCTGTTTTGTGGTTGTTTGTGGTGTTTCCACTGAAGCATGGCATGCTGTTCTGCCACCCAGGGTTTGGGCAACTGGTCCTTCTCTTTGTAACCAAGCCACTCTCTCCATTTGTTTTTTTCCCCGTTTTGTCTGTTAATCTGAGCACCTTTTCTTCCAAGTAAAGAAAAACAGGTAATCACTGTGCACGACTCTTCTCCTGGGAGTACACCAATGTTCCACATTGAGGTTATTCTAGTAAACGAAAGCTAAAACAATTGACAATTGGTTAACAAATATTTTCGTGATAAAAAATAACAATAAATGAAAATGTTAAACTAAACTTAAAACATTAAATAATTATTTTTAGACTTATATTATTAAGTCTATTATTATTAATAATTATTACTCATTGTGTGGTGGATATTTTAGAGAAGATTAAATAAGGTCAGAGAAGATCCTACAGTGCAGATAGGGCTTTTAGATCCAGACACTTTAATCAAGCACAATATTATTATTTAAAAACAAGTATTTTTTTTATTAACATACACTACCTTACAAAAGTCTTGTCATCAATCTTAGTTGTAGGAGCAACAAATAATAATGTGACTTCTAATTAATAATTTATAAAAGTGGCAGAAGGCCGATTTTTCAGATAAAACATCTGTTGAACTGCATCCCAATCATCACAAGTACTGCAGAAGACCTATTAGAACTCGCATGGACCCAAGATTCTCACAGGTTTGGGGTTACATCCAGTATGGGGGCGTGCGAGAGATCCGCAGAGTAGATGGCAACATTAACAGCCTAAAGGATCAAGTGGTTTGTGCTGCCCATTACATTACAAACCACAGGAGAGGGCAAATTCTTCAGTAGGATAGTGCTTTTTCTCACACTTCAGCCTCCACATAAAAGTTCCTAAAGCAAAGAAGGTCAAGGTGCTCCAGGGTTGGCCAGCCCAGTCACCAGACATGAACATTATTGACCATGTCTAGGGAAAGATGAAGAAGGCATTGAAGATGAATCTAAACAATCTTGATAGTTCCAGGTGACTTTATTTCTAAGTTATTTGAGTCATTGCAGTGATGTATGAATGCAGACATCGAAGTTTGTGGGAGTCATACACAATACTAATTCTTTATCCGCTGCTCCATGACTTTAAATTCTATACTGTACATTATTTCTGTTAAGTGACAAGACTTTTGTCTAAGCAAACCCAGACCTTACTGCTAATTAAAAATGAAAAATTAAGGCATGATTATATATATATATATATATATATATATATATATATATATATATATATATATATATATATATATATATATATATATATATATATATATATATATTTTTTTTTTTTTTTTTTTGTAAAATAAGTGGAATCTCGAGACCTTTGCCTTGCATATAAGCCACTTTTAATACCAAATGATCAACTAGAAGTCAAGTTATTATTTATTGTTACTAAAAATTGTATAGGCGACAGGACTTTGGTCAGGTAATGAATGTATTCTATATATACTGCTTTTGCTCAAGATGTGAACAGGGCATGTTTAATTCTAAAATAAAAATTTTTCTTAGCATTCTATATACTTGTGTTAAGTCATTTCACTTTAAAGACGATAAAGGAAACCCATTTTTTTGCCATATAAGTGAAATTATCTACAAAAGAGAGTAAGAAAAAGGCTCATTTTAGAAGAACATTTCGGATTGCTCTTAGAGAATTTTGCATCTTAAGACTTCAGTATGAATCGTATATACCAGGGGTTCTTAAACTCAGTCCTGGTGTTCCAGTGTCTTGCAGATTTTAGCTCCTGCAAGGATGTTTCTACAAAGCCTAGCAAGAGGTTGATTGGCAAACTAAAATGTACAGAAAAATGTACAAAAATGGTGTAAAAAACGTAAAAATGCTAAACTATAATAACCCTGTTGCACAATCACAAATGCCACTTAAAGATTGCTTTGAAACACCATCTGTACGTCCGACACTTGTTTTGCTCAGTAACTCTGTGTTTTTTTTTTTTAGTTAAAGCTTTTTAACTGTCCATCAAGTATTACTCATCTCTAGGCTCATTCAGTGCCAGCTTTTCAGATTCAGCCTATTGTGTCTCCCTGTTAGATAATCGTATCTTATTAAATAGCGAAGCTTTAAAGTAACAGTTGAGGAAGCGCACAGAGCATACGTGGACTGTGTGTGCAGCATTGTAATCCACCCAGACGGTAGAAAGTGCGGTACCCGGCACTCCGTGTGCCCAGGGCGACCGGAACGGGAAGATGAAAGCTCTGTGTTTACTCAGGTGGAGAAGCTTTCTGCAGAGAAGCAGCGAGCCTCTGCTGCTTTGATCCTCTTTGTCTGTTTATATTGATGTGTACAATTGTGTCTGTTGTACGCAGCAGAAAAAAATGGCACAAGAAGAGAGTATCTGTTCTGCATTACCAGGCAATATTGACCTATTTGTTAACAGGAATAGGAACTCCTGGGATACGACTGACGCTGTTCCAGTGAATTCGGGCTGCGTGAGATCCGCAGGCCATGGATTGAGTCGTTTCAAGCTTTTGTTCTGGCGTTAGTGCTTAATTAGCAGAACACTGTCCCTCACCAGTTTGGTCTTTTATGTCTTTGCCAATGCCCCTCCCTTGTTTGTTTGTTTGTTCTTTTATTTACGAGTTCAGCATGTTTTTGCGTACGTTAACCATTACCCAGACCAACATTTGAAGTGTGTGGCGTCTAGACCCACGTGTTGTACTTCCCTCTCAGTTACAAACACCCCTGGGAGTTTGTGTGCTCACGATGGCGGGTGAGCGATTGATGCAAGATTCGACTCATAATTAAGTGGCACTTTTGTGGCGTTACGTACAGGATGAGATTGAGATAAGTGAGCTGGACAGGGGCCAGGATGTAGTCAGGTGGTCTGTGGTCCTGCCTCTCATTCTCTTATGGTTTTTGTGCAGAGTAATGAGATTTCAGCCTTTAGAAGGATACGCAGGCTCAGACAGGCTTTGTTTTTAGTCACATCCTGTTGCTGCAGCCTCACCGCTCTATCCTAAATCAACTCGCCTGCAGGGAGAACTGGGGAGAGATGGGAATTCTACTGGGACAAGACAACTAGCAGTGGGAATTGGAAGGGTTCAGATTCTGATTCCCTAAAGAGATCATCAGCTACATTATAGTATGTATGAATTCATTAAAAAAAGCACAACCATTTTTAATCAGAGGAACCAAATACATAATTTGTTTTCTCCCCTCAATTTAGTGACCGTTTTCCAGCATCCTTCTATTACCTCAGCCCATGAGGTTGGCGATCACTCACTCACTCACTCACTCACTCACTCACTCACTCACTCACAAACCAACCAACCAACCAACCCACCCGCCCACCCACTCACTCACTCACTCATCCATCCACCCACTCACTCATCCATCCACCCATCCACCCACCCACCCACTCACTCACTCACCCACCCACAGATTCACTCACTCACTCACTCACTCACTCACTCACTCACTCACTCACTCACTCACTCACTCACTCACTCACTCACTCACAAACCAACCAACCAACCCACCCGCCCACCCACTCACTCACTCACTCATCCATCCACCCACTCACTCATCCATCCACCCATCCACCCACCCACCCACTCACTCACTCACCCACCCACAGATTCACTCACTCACTCACTCACTCACCCACCCACCCACCCACCCACTCACTCACTCACCCACCCACAGATTCACTCACTCACTCACTCACTCACTCACTCACTCACTCACCCACCCACCCACCCACCCACTCACTCACTCACTCACTCACCCACCCACCCACCCACCCACTCACTCACTCACTCACCCACTCACCCACCCACTCACTCACTCACCCACCCACTCACTCACCCACCCACCCACTCACTCACTCACTCACCCACCCACCCACCCACCCACTCACTCACTCACTCACCCACCCACCCACCCACTCACTCACTCACTCACCCACCCACCCACCCACCCACCCACTCACTCACTCACTCACCCACCCACCCACCCACCCACTCACTCACTCACTCACTCACCCACCCACCCACCCACGCACTCACTCACTCACTCACCCACCCACGCACTCACTATACACTATACACTATATACACTATACACTGTATACACTAACTCATGAACCGCTTGTACCCGGAAACATCTATACATTTTCATTCACGCACACACTACAGTCAGTTTTGTTTTTCCAATTCACTTATAGTGCATGTCTTTGCACTGTGGGGGAAACCGGAATACCCAGAGGAAGCCCATGCCAACACTGGGAGAACATGCAAATTCCACACAGGAGTGCTTGCTTAACTTGGCTTCGAACCAGCGGCCTTCTTGCTGTGAGGTGACAGTGCTAGCTGTTTTAATTATCTTGAACTATTTTCATATATTTGCTAGTTTTTGAACGCTATGATGTGAATAAATGACCAATTTTAGCATCAGCAACAGTGGCTTGATGAAGTGAGATTTGTCAAACACTATAGAACAATGATCACCAAACTGGTTCTTGGAGGTCCGGTGTCCTGCAGATTTTAGCTCCAACCCAAATCAAACACACCTGAACAACCGAATAAAGGTCTTACTAGGTAGACTTGAAACACCCAGGCAGGTGTGTTAAGGCAAGTTGGAGCTAAACCCTGCAGGGCAACGGACCTCCAGGAACAAGATTGTTAACCCCTGCTATAGAAAATTTGACTGATCAGAAGATTTGATGAGAAACTGAAATAAATGGAATTGACAAACATAACAGCTTGTATGTAAATTTGTGATATTGCATGAGCTAGAAATAAGTTTGCAAGCAGAGCCACTGTAAACATTTGGGATTTAAAAAAAAAAGCTTTTGCATTGTTATTTTACTCTTGAAAATAGAGACTTTGTAAAAGTCCTTTATGAAGTGAAGGATAACAGCATAGATGCATGAGGTTGTTATCACAGAATAAAGCCCCAAAGGCTTATTGGCAGCCTGACACGAAGTCCTGCATGTACTTCATCCTGCTCAGTACATAAAACAGAAAACTGAGATGGCGTAAAAGTTTATTAAATAATTAATGAATGAGAAAGCTGAAATTAAAACAGCAGATGTAATCACCAGATGCCGCCAAAACAGTCAAAAACTTAAAGCTGACCGAAATGAAACCGACTGAATAAAGCATGCTTATCTACAAATTATTAATTCACACGAAGGTGTAACAGACAAGTAGTTACATATGAATATGGATGTAAGTATACGGATTTGATCCATGCATTTTTATCATGTTTCCAGATGAGTCTGTGTTGTTTAGAGTTGTTAACTGGGAATAACATACCTTTAATGTCATGACTGACTAGTTAGATTTGAGTACTCCAGACAGCCATGCAATAATTTTACATATTGCATATACTTATATTTAGAAAATATTTTACAATTATAAATATATGCTTAGATATACAAACAGCTATCTATTGTTGTTTTCATTTTTAACTAAACAGTCCATAGTTACTACATTTTGAGCTATTGGGGTCATTTTGCATTCCACAGAAAAAAAAAATCATATAATTTTGAAATATCATAAATGTGAGTCTCAAACAGTGAGTGACATCCGTTACATTTTCTTGGATTATTTAGAGTAATCATTAGCAGTTCAGTAAGTGAGTCAGATGCTAATTTAGTAACCTTACAGACTGCAAAGATGAATCATTAAAAACAAATGATTTGAGTCAATCGTTCTTGCTGAAATGTTTCACTTTTATAAAGTTGAAACCCTCATTTTGATTCTTAACTCAAGAAAACCCAGAGGGATCGTGTGAAAAAGAAAAAAAAGAAAGGTGAAGGGATGGTGGGAGAGCGCAAGACATGCACTTGAAAGTCAGCCAAAAAGACAATAGATTAGGTGTAACACAAAAGGGATATATAGATTTAGAGTTCTTCTGAGGTTAATAGAGAGATAGCGACACATGCCAGTCATTAGATAGAATGGCTCTCCATCTGGCCTTTCTGTTGAAGAAGCATCAGGTGGAGTGTGAATGTGTGGGTGCTGCTGTGGCGTGAGAACATTCACCAGCGGGACATACTTGGAGCTCACAAAACGCTGTAGGTGTCCAATAGAAATGAAGTAGTATCTGGAAGTAAGAGACCATTAAGTGTGTTTTGTGTTTTACACGTCTCAGTCTTTTTCTCAGATTTGTTCTCATTAGATGCCCGTGGAAAGGAGGCCACCTTTCCTGTCCTTTCTGCTTTTGATAAAGCACAGACCTCTTAGCTTGTTGTTTTTTGCTCCGCTGGCCTGTATAAACATGTCCATGATAACTTTGTCAAGGTAAAAACTGTGATCCAAAGCCCTGACAGAAGGTCTGAGTCCCTGTGGACAGGGCCGACTGGAGACTGCCCGCAGGGTGTTCTCCGCCATTAGCAGAAGGTGAGCACAGGTCCAGTCTATTCGCCCTCCCCCCCACTTCAGGAACGCTATAATAGAATGCACATGCAGCACCTTGCTGTGGACAGATGGCTGGGAAAGGCAAGAACGTTGTGCCACAATGAAGAAGTTAATAAATAAATATATTAAACGGTGACATTCAGCAGTAATGGGGATCAGAAACTCGCATTTATTTTTATCGAAGTTGCTCTCCAACCATGCCAATGATTCGGTTGTCAGAGAGAGAAAAGTCACATTCCTCAGCTCTGGCTGCCCAGGAAACAGATTTGATTTTGCACGAATCCCCTTCAGAATATTTATGAGTCCCTGGTTATATGTTCAACCCTTTGCAATATGAATATGACACGGCTGATTTGCAGTCTAGCCATTGTGTGCTGATTTGAGGCTATATTTAGGGCTGCGGATCAAATGTGTTTTGATCACTTTAACGGACAACTCACAGTTTGAAAGTAAAAGAACCAAAGTTACAAAACATCAATAATTAGGGGGGTTAATTGGTTGACTTGATGGGATTTTGATGTTTCAGTTGTCATTTTACAACCCAGACATTGATATCTGACTGAATATTATTTTCTCTGTTTTACATTAAAGTACTTGTAGCTTAAGAACGACTGTGACATCTAAATTGATAGTTCGCCCCAAATCATTTTTTTTAATAGTTTATTCGCACAAATAATACCAAATTAATAAAATATCATTTGCCAATTCCAAACAACACACTTACTATGTTCGTGTGGACCTACAATCCGCTTAAGTCTGACGTCACCTGACACAGATTCAAGTTCCAAGTGCTCTATTGTAATTTATTATTTATTGTAATTATTGTTTACAGGGCACTTTAATACTTTTAAAAACCATTGCTTTACATTAACACCGGACAACCTGCCAATTGCAGGTGATTTCAGCTGTGGCTGGTTAGACAGTCACCATCAATAGCCACTTTGGCGGGTTGAAAATAATTTTTAGGGTTAGGGTTCGACAAGCCTGGTTTATACTTCTGCGTCGAGTGACCGACGTGACTCACGGCGCATGCCTTGCACGTATACTCCTTTGCGCTGTTTGTGTTCTTCTGCAATAACACTTCTGAAACGCTAGCTGACAGTGAAGTGTTCATCTTAAATGGATTATTAACAGGCCTAACGTTGACTGTATGCATGCAATCATTTGTTCATTATCGCAAACAGTATGTTTTTTCACCTTCTTTCTTTTGCTTTACAGTTATTTTTGTTAATATGGTTTAATTATCATTCTTTACAATAACTCCACATTTATGTGTAGTTAACTGGTAAACTGAGAGGCCTAGCCATAGTTTTAGATGCATAGCATTCTTTTTTAAATGTCAATTGCTTTTCTGTTTTTATAAAAAATTTGGTTAAATAAAAAATACATGTATGCAGCTATATTTTGCTTGTTTTGACACAATATTTAAATTTTGTGGCTAAGTACTAATTATTTTTTTTTTATTTTTGGTGTGGTCAGAGATAAATTTGGTAAATACGTAGAGTTGAGCCCTGAAAAGTCATGTGAAAAAAAAAAAAAAAACTCATTGCAATGCGACACTATGAAATCACAACCCATTTGCTCATGCTCACTGAGCAAGTTCATACACAAGACAAAAAAAGTAAAATGAATGATTAGGCATGTGGAAACAATCTAAATAAAGTAATTTTAGCATGTCAAAGTCAAATTTATGCATATAAAATATATTTTTGCAACAACAAAATTGTGGCTAGTGAAAATGGCTATGTGCTAGTAATGTTGGTAAACTAAAAGCCACAGTGGCTGGTGATCAAAAGAGTTAATTTCAAGCCCTGAATGCAATGTATATATCCATGCCTAATATAAGGTGGCCTGAATTTATATATATATATATATATATATATATATATATATATATATATATATATATATATATATATATATATATATATATATATTTATATATTTATTTATTTATTTATTTATTTATTTATTTATTTATTTATTTATTTATTTTTTAAACAGTATTGGTGTCTGTGATGCAGCAAGTCTAGAGACTGTACACAGCAAATTCATCAGAGTTAAATTCTCGGTGTTGAAGCATTTCAGAGTAAAGTGTTGACGTTAAAGAGTTAGATTTTGATAAATGAATATAATAAGAGTTAGAATTGATTTTATTCAGTGCGAAATCAAGGAGTTATCTTTTTTACACTTGGTGGTGTTATTTCCAACATCCGGGAATTCATGCAGCCCCAGTCACTGAAGAATTTTCCAGACGCCATTTTCCATCTGAGGTTTAGAACAGCAACTGGTGAGTCAAACTACCTAAATGTTGGTATTTTACTGACTTTCTTTAAGGAAATACAGTTGTAAACATATTGTTAAGTTAATAACTTTAGAATGTAGTGACAATTTTAATCTTCTGCGGTTCATTCATGGTCGTTTGTGTATCTAGCTTAACTGCATTACTATCGACTTCTTTTCAAGAATGTTTTTATATGTGCTCACGCATACATAGTGCATAAAAACATCAAATGTACATGTTCAACACATTTCTGTCACGCTTAATGCCATTTTGTGCGTTGTTACCCATCTGTAAAATAAAATCGACACTTCTCCTTTAATTCGAAGCAAACTAGCGAGGGAATCCCCGGAGCAGCCTAGCCTACTCTGCCCAGATGCTAACGGCAACACAGGACGGTTTCCATAAGCTCTGGAGAGTTTCTAAAACATATCTGGTGAGTAAATGAACATATGCTTACTTGTAAAAGGCTTCCTGACTAAAACATATGATTGTTTGTTATCCGTGTATGTTAATTTGGTTATTTTAAACACCGCAGCCCTTTTAAACTGGTTCATTCGTGGCCGTCCATATACCGTTAGTCCATAGACTCGCGTGATAACGTACGCTTGAATTATATTAAGTGTTGACAACCATTAAAGTCGGAATGTTAACATTAATGTCTTTAAATGACCGCGTTTGCACTTTCTCAGACATTTGACGTTACAGAAGTCTCCCGGAAGTTGCGGGACTAACGTTAACGTTATCCCGCAAATGCACAGAGACTCCCAGATGCCTAAGTAGATGCCCGCAAATGAATGATAATCTCCCGGAAATCGCGCGTCTCCCGCCCGGTCATTAAACACTTTGCACACCCCTCTCCACCGCATCCCTCCCAGCTCTTCAGGTACGTCGCGCGCAAGTCACCCCCACCGCTCTTTAGGTACGTCGCACGCAAGTCACCCCACCGCTCTTCAGGTACTCATCTCTCCCGCTACCTCCCGCAAATCAACTCTGTATCCCCCGAAAATGACTTTTCCCAACTCGGGATGTCTGACGTTAGTAGGCTATTTCTGTAGTCAGGAACATCTTAGTCAAGCTTTTTCTCCCGCATGATATTGTGCTTAAAACTAGGCTAAACTTAGCATGTACTGTACACAACATTTCCGTTTTATTAAAGACAATTTAGTGCGTTGTAAACAGCCACCTGTCTGTAAAATTAATCAACTGATTCATATTTGAGCAGCCTAATGATGATACAGGTTTGATTTGTAGATTTATTATCAATAATCAACATCTGAATCAAAATATATCTGAAAAAGTGTGAGGCATACTTTGTGATGTTCATCTCTTTTTTTTATCTGAAGGTTATGCATATGTGTTAGATACTAATGTTTTGTTGTTTTTTAACAGCCACAGTTCTCTATACAATAACACAAGACCCTGTGACGGTGGCTGATTAGAGATGGATGGTGTATTTCCAGAGTTGGTGAAATGACCAAGCACACCTTCTTGGTCATATGTGGTGATAATAATGAAGGTATGTTTGATAAAGTTCTGTATTTGTTTCACAATAAGCTGAGAGGGTATTAGAGCATTAAAGAATAACAAATGACATGAAGGTGATAAGTTTTGTATTGTGGGTGAACTGTTACTTAAATAATGTTTTGCTCTTTGCTTTGCACTTTTCCTCTTCTGCTTATCCTAATAGTTAAGATTATATTTGGACCTGAAACATCTGCTAGACTCCAGGAAAGGTGGCGTCAATACTGGTCCTGAAAGGGTCAACAAGTTGAATCTGGTAAAGAAACACGCACGCACACACACACAAACACACACACACACACACACGCACACGCTTACAGAAAACTGTAAGTTTATGAATATTTTTTACACTGTGGCCAATATTTTGGGGAAGTCAGCATCACTAAATGATATAAAAGATTTTAAGCTGCTCTAAATTTTGCTCCAAGTGTTGTGTTAAATTGAGGATTCTGGACAGACAGCTGCCTGTTTTTCCAGTTCTAGTCATAGTGGTTAACCTAATTGTTTTTGAAGATCCAACAGTGATGTATGTGTTTTTTCTACTTTTCCATATCCTGTCACCTCAACCAGCTGGGAGAGTCAAGTTGTGGATCATCATGAAGATTTTCAAAAGGTGAGTTTAGATTTCTTGAAAGTTTTATTTACTTTAAATGTTCTTTTAAATATATTATAGAATTTGATTGCAATTTGTTTTCAAACATTTATCTTAGTCATGCTGGAGTCTTGAAGAGTTCTTAGATGAGCATCACCCTATATCCGTGCATCAGGAACCACCAGACAAGCGATCAGCAGCTGCTACATCGTCTTGGATAAAAAGGTCATCCTGTGGCTGGGAAGCACTTCATTCACAGGACATGCTTGATGAGATTTCCTAGCTCCAGTTTGTTTTCACACAAGTTTCCAGCATTTATACCTTCATTTAAACTGCTGTGTTTGATATGGAGGACCAAGGAAACACCAGAAGTGAAAGATTTGCACGCCAAGTTGTTTAAAATGTAATTTCAGAAGAAAACTATGCGTTCAGAAGAAAACTGATGAAACATCAAGTTTGGACCAAAGGACTAAAACAGCCTTTTTGAGCACTGGTCATACATATTTTGTTGATACTGTCTGTACTAATAAAACATTTAAAGCATATTTGACATTGTTGCATTTTAAAAACTGAATGAATTGTTGAAGTGGTGAATGTTTTCAAATAAAATGTTTTTTCTTTTGTAATTTACAGTCTATTTGAGTTTTTTACCATATTTACACTCAAGAGAGTTGAATAAAATAATATATTACACCAGGCGGTGTTAAATATAGTTACATTTTTTAACTCTGCCCAGAGTTAAAATTAACCCTTACTTCGGTGTCAATGTGCCAACCCTTTTGAAAGTGTTGATTTAACTCTGTTTTGAGTGGACCCCATGAGACACTTTCAAAGTGTTGAAATTAACACCCATAGAGTTGTTTTGGGTCCCCATATTTTGCTGTGTAGTAAACACTGATTTTGTAAGAGATTGACTTTAATGTGTGATAAGACTAAAAGGTGATCTCACTTCTCTTCTTTTCTTTTTGAATTGCTGAATGCCCCCTCAATTGTACGTCGCTTTGGACAAATGCATCTGCTAAATGATTAAATGTAATGCAAATGACAATTCAAATGAGTAGCTGCTTGGACCCAGAAACAGAATTCCATACATCACGATTTAACAAGCAGATGGTCGTCGCATGTCTGTAAGATTGTAAGGTGTGAAGCCACTTCTGCCAACACCACATGCAACAGATTTCAACCTTACTGTCAAAGCAGCATACCTACTGGTAATCTGGACAAAAATCACTAGGGTTTGGATGACATCCGGCACTGGGCCAACATTGTTTAGTTTGATCAGGTTATTCTGGTGTTTTAACAGTAGATGCCAAACCATTGTAAAACTTTAAATTTCTGCCACCTGCTGTCATGGAGTGTTTAGTGCTCGATGCAGCACTTGACAGCCAAGTAAGCGACTATTATTTTACCATAAAAATGCTACAGTATTAGGTTGTAGTTCACTCAAATATTGCCTTTGAGGATTAATGTTGTCAATTGCAGTTGAAAAGCAGTTGGAAAATTATCAGCAAAGCACATGTATTGTTTTCTGCTGGCATACTTGAGTCCTTTAAACATTAAAGTGAGTCGCAATGTACTGCCAGTGAATTCAACAAACAGGATATTCATTAATTTATCTGCAACTGTGTTCCAAAAAACAAAAAGTCATACAGGTCTGGAACGACATGAGGGTGAGTAAATGATGACAGAATGCTCATTTTTGGTTTCTTTGATTCCCCGCCTTTCTTAAAAATTAGAATACAATTAGTCTTATAAGAATATATTGAGACAATTCGAGTCTAGAGGAATTGAATGTTTGAAATTGTGTCTCATGGAGGACTTGACAAATGCTCAAAAAGACTTTGACTGGAATATATATTTCATTGTTCATTAACAACTTTATCAATTTAATTGTTGCAGCTCAATATGGACTGAATGGGTTATATCCTCAATTAGTTGTTCTGCACGCTTTTTCCTTTCAGCATATGTTATTGGTTGAGGAAGGACACTCAGTCCTGCACTGCAATGCCATAATACAGGCCTTACCATTGCCCACAGACTGCAGAAATCAATGAATATATTAATTTACTGGAGTATCAGGGTTCACGCTGTCTTCATCTGGATTTCATGCGATAGGACGGGAAATAATTTATGGACCAACCTCACCTCTGCGTTCTTTTATTAAAGCTCGGGGCAGATTACCATTTTTGCAGTTGTTTCAAGTTCCCTTGTTATTCTTGGCAGTGATATTTTCCCTCAAGTTTCTCTCTCTCTCTCTCTCCATCCATGCCACATTGTGACACAGTCACCCACCCACGGCCTCCTCTAGCATCTCCTGCCTCACTTCCCAGCCTCTCCATCTCGCTGTCAGACTCCTGTTCTCCTGAAACACGTTTTCAAACACGTTCCCAAACTCCTGCTTCGCTCATTATTATTTTATTAACCTGTAAAGCAATCTAGATAACAGGATGAACAAATGTAGGAATTATCTGTTTTATTTCCCTTCGCTCTCTCTCTCATATATATTTAAACACAATTTGCTCCCTGTTGCACGCAATTAGGTCTGCGGAAATTGGTAAATTGCGTTTGCCTTTGTTTAGTGCAGATTAGTGCTGTCGGAGTCCCCTTTTAAAATATTTGCCATTTTGCATTATCATAATTCAATTCCAAAACTCAATACCTTTTAGTGTTGCAGATATCTTATCGAGAATTACCTCATGGCTGTTGAAAATTGCTCGGGCCTGTTTTTGTTGACCCCTTGTGCCTGACATTTTGTTCAGTGTTTAAATGAAATGCGCTGAGAAACAGCGTGACCGAATTATATCCATTCTAGCTTTCCACTCTTAGTCCCCCTCCACCACACGCTGCCCACCATCATTTGAGCCAAATAATGTTTTCCGCTTCTGCTTATACCAATATAAGCGCTAATGCATCATATCTGCAAACCGCCACAAGGCATTGCGTTTTGTTAGCATGTAAAGCTTTTGATTTTCTCTCCACTTCACTGAGTTTCCTTTCTGTCATTTGTACACATCATGTTCATCTGTCTCCATGTTGTTTTGTTCTCCCCTCTCCCCTTTCTCTTCCCATGGGTGCAGTAAACAGAAGCAGTCCGCGCCGACAGCACAATGCAGGTAGGGTGTATTTCTGTGCAGAGCGGCTCTGTCTCTAATCAAAGGCAGGCGGCTTCATCTACCAAACCTCACCTTGGCTAATTGAGGGAAACCGCAGAGCTTTTAAATTGCATCAACAAATAATCACGCGCAAATGTCTTAATTGCCACCGAGCTGTACAGTATATGAAATTACGGTGATTGTTGCGTACTAATCTTATCAGCTCTGTCCTAATCGTCTCTGCTGGGGACATGTTGATTGCTTGCTTTTTTTTTCAATCCACACTCACAGAATCATCTGTCTATTCCTCCCAAATCAGATGTTTTTATTTAATTTGTTTGTTTATTTGAATGGGAGCTGCTTTCATCGTGATGGCACCGACGCTTTCTGTTGAGATTGTTGGCAAAAAAGCAAATCACAAACCTGCATTGTAAGCTTCGCGGTAACATATGACAAATAGAAACACGGCAGATTCCAAATTCCACAGAAGGAAATGTCCGACAGCCATTTAAACCTCAGATTTGTGTGCGATATGGGTGAAATGGAGGAAGACTTGCATATACATATTTATAGCGCAAACCTCCAACGCCGTTACAGGGAAAAATGTCAATACACTGCAAATCACACCTATATTTATTTCTGCCTGCTCTATCTGCATGGTGTAGTGGGTGCAGGGAAGAGTCAGACCTGTCGGCTTTGCTTTGCATTTCTCTAATGTGTGTTTTTAGCTGTTAATGGTTGTCAGAAAAAACTCTGAACATTTCGCTCCCTGTAATAGAATTGAGCTAATGGCTTAATGCACCGGTTTGGTACCAGTGAAGTGCATAAATCTGTTGTCAGTTTGGTTTTGGTGAGGTATGAAGTGTCAGTGGATGGAAAGATGTATTGTAAAGTTTTGCTTGAAGGTATGGTGTGGGCTGTTCCATAAATTCAGGAAGCCTTTTAAGGAGAGATGCCAAGATTTTGCCTGTATTGATCCACTGCATGTCCCTTTCTCCACAGGTAAAATACCAAGCCTGTGAAATTAGCGCTGCTTAAAATACTTTACAATCTTTGGACTTTTACGAGACTCACGCTGTCAAAGCCCAAGGGCACGTGTAATGGAATTACGTTTATGATATCAAAAACTTGGCTTTTGGTATTAAATACTGGGCAGAAAGGTTTGTGTACTGTACTTGGAGAAGCGAAAAGATGAGCTATGATCTTGCAGTTATGTTGTACAGCATTGCAGAGTTATGCCCCAGTGAAGATGACTGGCAGAGTTTGTCAACCCAAGTGAAAGCACGACAAATATCACTGTGGCATTGATGTAATAGCTGACTTAAAGGGAGAAAAGTGACTTGCAGTCTTGCATAATGAATATTTAAAAGAGTTTGGACAGAAGGGAAGTATGAATGCATGTTTGTTGAGTCTAATTGCATCAGATAGCATTATATCAGAGATCACATGCAGTTATTTTAGATAATAGCTATTTTTTTAAACAGCGTGCGGGAATGTTATGATATATTAGTGTCACATACATTCTGTGCCTCCAGTATTAAATGATAAATACTTGTACATAATAAATAAATAAATTACTGGTTAAACATTAGCAATCATTAGTAAATATGTATATATGATTTTTCTTTTTTCACCTAGACTGCATTTAACCGATAATGACAATTGAAATAAATTATTATGAAATATTATAATGTTACATTTAAATTTTGTTATTAAATAAACAGTTTTCTATGTGAATAGATTTACATTTAATTCATATTTTATACGTCGTTATACTAAGCCGAAAAGAAAAGAAATTAATGTATACTAGTCTTCAGTGTCACATGATACGTCAGGATAAGCCATTCTAATATGCCACTATGGTGTTTAAAAAAACAAATCTATTATAAATGTTATTATTTTTGTTAAAAATGTTAAAAATAGTTGCCGTTTTCTTTCTTGTCAAATACTTTAATTTAATAATGAGACATTTAGTCATTGGAAAAATATGAAGTGAAAAAAGCGTGAAAGCGAACAATTGAAAGTCACGACATATGGCTACGTATGGTAACCCATACTCAGAATTTGTGCTCTGGAATTAACCTATCCAGGTGCGCACACATACTCATGTTTGTTTTTGTGAATTGTGAGGACATTACGTACCTGTAGGTTTCCATTGTTTTTATACGGTACAAACTAGTTCTGTGTAATTAATCGAAATTGAATCACAATAGCGATTTGAAACATTGCAGTTAGCTAATCGCAAGAGGCTGCGATATGAAATATATATGTACTGTATATGAGCCAACTTTCATTCTGCTCAATCAGAATTTAGCAACCAAACTATGCAAAACACCCACAGTAAAAACCAAAAACAAACAAACTAACTTGAAGAAATACAACAACCAGCATCTAAAAAAGCACCACAGGCGGCTATATAAGAAGTGTCTTGCTAAAAAGTCAACTGAAAGTATTGCCAGTGACACTCAATTTAGTAGCAAGAGCAAAGTAAAATTTCAGATTTGTTTCATCCATGTTAGTTTGCTGAGTGTTCTGTATTTTTATAATTATTATTTTTTTAATTTTTATAATAAGTTATCACATAATTTGATTCAACTTGATTACAGAAAGGTACGACCATTTTATGTGTTTACTGTTTTCTCTTGAGAAAAAAAATTATTTCAGAAAATTTAAAAACAAATTTGAATAAATGTTTAAGTTAATATATTTTCAGTTCTTTTTTAAACTAACACTCACTGCATTTTAGCAGTAAGAAGCTGTGATACAGATTATTGAAATAAACTTGACTAGAAAATTAAGCTGCAAATCAAATCAAGATCGCAATATGGATAATTAAATATTTTTTACAAATCGCACAGCCCTAGTATAAACTGTATTTTCTATTGTCCTAACCCCACCCTACCCCTAAACCCAACATTTTACTCATTCTGTGTGATTTAGAAGCTTTTTGAGAAATGAGCACATCAGCAGTGTCCTCATATTTCACCACCATCTCGTAATACCTGTGTCATACCTATGTCGTTATACAGATTTGTGTCCTGACATGTCACAAAAACACATACACGCACATCGTAGCGTGAACATCCCACTGGAGCAGTTTCATTGAATATGGAATTGAAGATGACTCTACTAATACTATTACTAGCAGTACACCAACAACCACTATTAATGATACTACTTTAATACTGTTAAAACTAATAATATTATCAATTGTTTGTGAAAAAAGTTTTCAGACAAAAATAAGAGGGTTAATAAAGATTAATTAGGAGGGTCCAAACATTTAAATGTTAGTAGTAGTGTATTAAAACAGTTAATAATAATGATTATTCATATTTCCCAACAGCACTTCTGTTTATTGGCCAGCTGCTGTTGAAGGAATTAAAGTGGATATTATCATTAGATTTAAACTTGTGACAGATGGGCTTCTATACTCTCAGCACCACCATTGCAGATATTGTTCTAGGGATATTACTTTTAATAACCCTCAATTGAAGCATCAAGGGCCTTAGCTGCAACACTAAAAGTGGAATTTTTTATTTTATTTTATTTTATTTTTTATAAAGTGGAGTCTTTTGTGAGGGAAGAACATGAAGTCCCCAGTGTAAATCAAAGGATGGCCGAAGATGCAATTGATTTTATCTTGGTTGTTTTAGAGATGAAGTCTATACATGTCTAGTGAAATGGGCAATGTGAAATGAGCCATTTTGCCCGGAACATTTGTTATGTTTAGACCATAACACAGTCTATAAAAAAAAAAAAAACACCCCAAAAAGAAAACTTACATTATAATTTGCTTGGGAAAATTAAAAACGTTAGGGTAAAAACTGATGTTTATCCAAACTATCCCTTTCAGCATCACACAATTCATAAAGTGGAGTAATTCCTCCCCGATGATCCCTGAAATTGCTTGTACAATCACATGCATATGGAACAAATCAGGTGCATTGAGTTATTAGCCTCTTTCCTTGTGCAATCCTCGCACAAAACTTTATAATGCAGCTTATTTATGACTTCAGCAATTTGTGCACGGTTTTATCATTATTTTTAAATTGCCAAGACCTCCTTGCGGATCCCTTGTGTAGCTCATTTATTTATCAGTAAGGTTATGGTTGAAATCGCACAGCAGTGGTTTTGTTTTTAATCCCCAAGCAACTTTCTAGACCGTATTATTGTATCGCTACCTCAAGAAAAAAAACACCCCTTTCCAATAGCTCTTTTATCTCGCTAGTCCATCAAAAACCCCAGTGCATTCTCGTCTAGAGTGGTAGTGTGCATCTCCGAGTTTTAAACAATCGGCTGTGCTGGATACCTGTCTCCATATGGATCCTATTAAAACCTCACGCAGCCATCTGTAGCCTAACCATGCTGTGATATCTCCAAAGCACTTCCCTCAGCTCTAGTTTGGCATCCGAGCTCGGTCTGGGCCGCTTGGAGCTTAGATTGTATGCAGAGAGGTGCTGCTTGTTACTAGTGCAGCACTTCGAAGTCCCATCTGAATTTTGATTAGCTTGGGAAGGAAGCTGTACATCTACATGTCAGGTGTAAAGGATTATGGAGCTTGCTTGGTTCCTGCCTTCAACCATAATCTAGTCTTGCCATTTATAGAACACGACCTGCTGCTCACTCCATACTGCACTTAATGCTTGCCAGTATCTTACAAGAGCAGTCATGTATGAAGCACTGCTGATATGGACACGCCACTTTCTCTTGTGCATCTGCGAGTGTGTGTGTGTGTGTGTGTTTTTTTTTAGAGCCCCCAAAGACCATATATAAGAAGGTGTATTGAAGCTGCATTTGATTGCAGTTCAAGACTGAGTGCCCCCTGATGGTGGATTATTGGTGGAGTCTGAATTTGATGTCTGTTGTTATGGCCAGATGTGCTTTTGAAAAGTGTAAGGAAGGCTGGGGAGCTTGTAAGATGTTTTGTTCCAAAATCTGTGACTGTTTTTGTGCTTTCAACCTCCTTCTTTGATATAGTTTGGGTTGGGAGGTTGTCATGTTTTAAGGAAACTTTTTTCACAAAGGGTGCATTTATTTGATCTAAAATCCAGTTAAAGCTGTGAGCTATAAATATTTAAAGCTCTGTTCACACTAAGGACGATAAAAATGAAGATATGCACTTTTAAAAATTGTTCTCAAAATAAAACAGTAGCAAAGGTCAAGAGCATTGCTATAAGCTGATTTAAAGAAACAAAACCATTGGAATCAATTTCAAAACCAAATTTTCCTTTATGTAAAAAAACTTTTTTTTTTTTTGCATTCTAACATTTTTAAATTACATTTTTAGTATTATAACTGTTATGCCATTATTATAAGAGTTTAAAAAACTGTAAAAAGGTAAAAATGCATTACAGTAAAAATGATGACGCTCAGTTATGTGAATCACACTGAACACCTTCTACAGTGCATGTTAATATTAACCTGCCGTTGGTGGTGTTTTATTCTGTGTACCAAAGGTACAAAGCAAAGCTGAACTATATATTGTTTAAGCACCAATAGCGTAATGTGTGTATCTGCAATAGTCACATTAGATTATCATATAATAATGTTGTTATTATTATTATTATTATTATTATTTTTAAATAGCTGTATTTATATAATGATAATATTGTTATTTATGTCTGATTGTACGATTTCTGTACTTGGATGCTGTTAGACTTCCCAGAAAACCATATATTGGTGTTTATTTAACTTTAATTTTTGCTTTGCCGTATTAATATATGATTGTATTTCATTATATTTTATGCATACACTGCATAGAAACAAAATCTTGATCATCTAAGTTGATCTAACTGAATGAAATCTTCCCAATTAGAGCTATTCAAATCATCTGGTGAAATTATATTCATATCGTATCATATACGGTATGATATATATCATATAAGAGTTCATATTCATACCAAATTATATTTATATAGTATATGAATATTATTTTATTTTGTATTCATGTTCTGTTATAAATTATATTCATATTGCAGCAAATTAAAATAGCGTAATGTCAGATTCTTCCAATATTGTGCAGCCCTTGTAAAAAGTGTAGATGTTAGTTCTTTAGAAGAACGTAGGTGTAATAACACAAAAAATGTATTAAAAACAGTAGTTTACCGTAAAATATAGAAATCTGTATTATAGTTTCCTTTGTCTTTTTAACTGTGAAATTTGGTTAACCATATAATTTATAGATTTTTATTCTCGCTTTAAGAAGATGATGTACAAATATTTGAGACAATACATTTTTTTTTTCGACATTGGGTACATTTTAAACCTATTGTAGTGGCATTTAAATTTAAGTGTGTTCACATCAATCAGCATTTTACCAGATGAGCTACTAAGTACGTTTACTACATTGGAAAATAAATAAATATAGATGATAGAGGTGCATATAGGTCTTTTAAACTTTGTATATGTGATTATGATGTTTTTGCAGTGTTCCTTGAAACTAGCTTGTTTGTCTCATCAGAAACGTTTACAAAGAAGATTACTTTTTGCTCATTTGCACCATAACATTGAAATGCTGAAATGGAATAAGAAAAATCTGATTTCTTTTTTGTTGTTTCCTATTAAATATTCAATTAATTCCTGTTATTTATAGCTTTAAAAAAATCAAGAACTCATTAGTTCAAATCAGAAATGAACTAAGTTGTCATACACTACTTGCCTGACGATTAACTGACGACAATGCGTTGATGGTGGGCTTTTTTGAGGATCGTAATTGAAAACCACTGCAATCGGCACATTCATCAAAAGCAAGATTTTAGGTTTGTTCATCTCTGAGAATAGGCTGGATTTAGAAATTAATTAGCACTCTATTATTTTCTGGACTGCAGACTGCAATGAGACCACAGCAAAGAAAAGCTCTTTTGCTGAAAGAGAGAGATAGACTGAGAGAGAGCAAGAGAGGGAAAGACTGGGCCAGTTCAGAGCTTGAAGCGGACTGTAATTGTGGCCGAATTGTGTGTCTCTGCAAGAACTCTGCTTTCACTGACCTGTCCGAGGCATTGCAGTACACTTTATCTGTAGGCGCTCTGAACACTTTGGGCTGGAGAAAAAGATTTGCCACTGTGGATAACACCTTGAGCGGTTTTTGCTTTGGCTTTGTGCTTGGCCTAGTTACCTTTTCATTTGGCTTGTATTGTAAAAACTTGGCAACTTTAAATGTTTTGAACTTTTAATAACTTGGTTGTTCTGCAAAATCTTTGTTTTACTTAATAACTCATTGGCATTTTGTAATAAAAGCTGTTCAGAATAATCAGTGTTAGCAATTTCATTTTCTTATGTCACTTATTATGGTTTAAATTGTATTATTTTTTCTATTGTTGTATACATTATTATTGAATTAAAAAGCTGTTTTGCCAAAAAGTTTACTAATTTAATTAGGTAAGAGTAATTTTATTTGAATTTAGTTTGGCACCATTCCTGTCTGGATTAGTTTATAGCTGGAAATAGAGATTTACTGGCAGTCTGGAGTATATTACAATAATTGTTTCAAATGTAAGCATTTTACATTAACTTTTGTTTTTGCTCCTGACATAAAGGTATCCTAATCATGCTACCTGCCAAGGTAACTTGTTTTTATGGCAGCATCACGTGGATTCTTTGTGGATGAAATAACTTTGTGGATCTCATAATGTTAAGATGCATTAATTTGATCAGAAATACATTTTTCAGCATCCTTACTTCAGGCTTCTGTGCCACGTGATCCTTCAGAAATCTTTCCGGTGCTAATTTTATGATTGAAGATTATTATTCACATTAATGTTGAATGTTTTTACCAGGATTTTTTGAAAACTGAATAGAACAACATTTATCTGAAGAAAAAATTGTGAGTGTCACTTTTTGTTTAATAAATTTTTGCTTGATAATCTTAAAAAAAAAAAAAAAAAACTTTTTAAATTTTGTATAGTGTTCATTATATATTCATGTTGTTCTATATTAAAAATCTAATATTAGAAATCTAAAAATAAATCAAGTTAATTATGAATTTAAATGAATTAATAATAGGGCAATTAATAATTTGTGTTCAGTGTACACTGCTGAGTCAGTAATATTTCTCTTTACACTCTTATCCAGCTAAAACAGCATGTTGTTGATTCAAAAAAATTAATTCAAGACAGCAATACTGTAAAGTGTTTTTACTTTAAAACAGATGTTATGATATATTTTTGTCAGATTATTTTGATGTTCAGGCAAACAATTTTTTCGTAATTTATTTGAAACAGTAATTTAGTTTAAATGGTTTTCTTTTTGATCATTTTGATCATTTGTTTTGTATGCTAGAGTAAAACTGACTTGCGTTGTCCATACTGAAATCAATAGTCAGACAGAGAGAGAGTTATATACCTTATATTGATCAATTTGTATCAGTCATTTGGGTGTCACCCAAAGTTGTCTTTGTAGTGATAAAAATGGCTCGTTAGGTTTTGAAACCAAACCAGATGTACATACAGTATGTGCAGGGTGCGAATTACAAGGACATTTGCGGCGATCAATCCCTATTGCTTGATCACCCTAAACAACGTGTATAGGAGTCAGTCCTCTAAATTATGAAAAAGAAATTGCTCTGATCTGTATCCTAAATAATAATATTAATAATTAAAACAATAGATCATATAAATATACATTTGAGCAGCCCTATAACGGTTCATATCATTGTGAATGAATGAATAATGATGAAAAAAAATCATTTTCAGTCTGAAACTGGCAGATCTAATCCACTGGTAGACATCGAAAGTGTTTACAAGATACTTTTCTTTGTAAAATAGGTGTTTGTTTTTACATGTAGCCGAAAAGTCAAATTAGCTCCATAGTTTGACCTACAGTAACCAACATATTGTTCCTGAAATAGCTAATCAGAGGATACTATATGTCAGAATACACTTAATATCCCACAAAACACTAAAAACTTAATATATTTTTGAATAAAATAGATGAAATTTAAATGAATACACACTTTTGATTCACTGAGGCATGTATCACACAAACTAACATTACTAAAAACGTTGACCAAGCACCCCCACACCCCCATTGTTATAATTTGCACCTTTTGTATGTTCAATAAAGTACAAACCTAAAGTACTCTGAAGCAATTAAAATATTCTGTGCCTGTATTGCAATACATTCTCTTAAAGACATCATAGTAGATGCGTGATAAAAACAGATTAAGGAATATGCACAAGTAGTAGGGAAGATGAAAAACCATGTTGCTGATCGTCATTTAATGGTGTGCATGCTTATAGGAGGTTATGTCAGTAGTTGTAAAATGACAAATGCTTTATATCTGCACCATCCTACTTGTGTTTAATCACCACAAGCAAAGAAGCAGATCTCAGTGTAACACAAATGCATGTGCATTTCCTTCAAGCAACTGCTCAGGGCCTGTTTTTGTCTTCACTAAATTAGATAGGCTCTTCCCTCTAATTATGTTTCAAGTTTCAAAAAAATAAATTAAATAAATAAAACATAGATCTGGATTTATTTCTTCACGCGGAGAGTTGTTTATTAAGTTCACATTATAGACGCACAAGAAAGGTAAATTAACGTGTGAGGTTTTATTGCGTCAGTTTTTTATTCATTGTCCTCCAGCACATCATTAGCTCAATGCATCACTGCAGAACAGTTTTTGTTGAAGTGGGCAGAGCCGCTGAGGATGTTGTTTAGTCCAGAAAGCCTCTGTGCTGCTTGCTGTTGCAAATGATGGAGCGTTTACAGTATAGTACAAGCAAGGGTGGATTATGCAAGTCCCTGTGAGGGTCTGGAGCACAAGGCCCACCGGAGGCCTGTTTTTTTGTTGTGAGAGATCAGGGATGGAGCCAAATTACTTTTTAGTAACAGATTGTTACTAGACAAAATAACTTAATATAGTTTTTTTTTTCAAAGGTGTTTTACTTCACATTTAGTTGTTGTTTTTGTTTTTGGCTAGAATGTTCTGGTTGAAATAACATTCTAATCACTCCATTAGTAACAGACACTATAGAATATGAAACTTTTCCCCCTATTTGATAACAAAAGCAATAATAATTCAGAGTAAAGATGTCTAGTATTTTTTTTATCATCTTTTATTTAACTGTTAACAGACTTGACTTGACTTGACATTTTTCATGCTTTATATCAAGATTCTAACTTTTATTCCACATGGCATGTCCAAAATAGAAAAGTATGTCTTTTCATCATTTAATTGTTTTTGAGGTGAATGAGAAATTTACTCAAATATCACAATCGCAGAGATGACAAAATGCATCTATTGATGTATCCTAAACGTTTTGCACAAATTAATGAGAGTAGAGTGCAATGACATGCCTCAATGCCTTCCAGAGTTTTCCGCCAGAGGATATGGAGCAAGTCACATGCTTTTTCTATCAGTGCTTTGAAGATTATGCTTTATAATAACCAATGTAACAGATTTGACTGGAACGTAGGGGCCGATACAACATTTATTTTTATTACTGAAATTACAAATATATAAAATAGATGGTTAATGAAAATGTTTAATTAACTTAATGAACATGCAGAAATATATTTGGACTTAATTATATCATGATCATCAAAGCTGTATATATGATTTTGGAAGCAGAGACTATAAAAATAGGTCTTTAAGTCAGCGTTTTCGAGACAAAGTGTCACTAATTATGCATACAAACATTATTTTTTTTAGAAAGAACTTGAAATACTTTGTGTTATTCAAAACGGTTTCATTAAATGTCTTTGAAACCTTTTTGAGATGCAATATGTACATAATGATCATGAATATTTGCAAATTTAAGATATAGGATTTAGCTGTGATGTTATATATGCAGTGTTGAAATTAAGACATGCAAGACCTTCTAGTTTAAGGAAAAATATACTCTAGGGCTGCACAATAAATCGATATCACAATGTAATCAATCGTATGATGCTTTTAGAAGCATTCAGGTATGACAACATTTACCATATCTAACTTTTAAAACTCATTCATTTTATTTAATTGTTCATAAAACGAAGACTTTTGTTTGTACAGTATTGTTTTTATATTTGATTGTTCAATTACTGTATACCTGAAAACGTTTTGACTCTTCAGAAAACAATAAAACGCTGTTATTTAATTTGCATATTTTTCTTTATTGAATTTATCCATGCTTGTAGATTGTTTATTATATTTTATGCACTCCCCTACAGAATCATCCCAATCAAACTGAAATTATAAAGTCTTTCCAAACATTTATTTAACTAATTTTGTGAAATTGTTTTAAAGCAATTGCAATGCAAACTTTTTCCAATATCAAGCAGCCCTACTTTAGTTTTATTGTCTTATTTTTCTAATGGTTTTTTATTTTTAAACTTTCCTAAAGTGATTAAATGCACGTACCAGTTGTCATTCATTAGATGTGCTGTTACACAGAGGTAGTTTTGGTTACTTACTGATGTCCAGTTCTTTCCAGTAAGTACAATGAAAGTGCCTTCTGCAAAATTATGCGCTTTTTAAAAAGTTTTTTTTACAGTGTTGATGTGTCTGCAGCCTGTAGATATCTATTTAGAGATGGAATTTTAGCTTTGCAGTTTGTTGCTTTTTTTGTTGACAGTCTTACTCTGACTGCCCTCATCTATTGTCCTTTGACGGACACTGCTGGTTGACGCTGTCTTAGTACTGGCACCTTTGCTAACATCTGCAAAAATATGTTTGGCCCAAAAATGGTTCTTCAAACTCGTTGTGCTTCAGTGGAATGACAGTTCATCACTTCAAGAAGTCCACACAACTTTAGCTTCATCCAAACGTTCATCTGGAAGATTTATAACAGGACATGCTGTTTAGCACACCAGGCATTGTGTCTTGAGCGTCATATTACTGGAATTTACTGTACCCTTATCACACAATGATATGGCTGCAGTGACAGCTGAAAGTTGGGGTCAGACTTTATCAAGCGATTAATATTTGTTTAATTCAAATTAAAGATCACATGCTGTGTTAATGTTGATAGCCCTGATATATACAGTGCCACTGCCTATAGAAAATCATCATACCCCTTTGAAAAGTATTTTTACAGGATATATGATGATTTTCCGAAGGCACTGTATATACCAACACGATCTTACGGTAATTCGTCAAATCAAAACTTTTTGATTTATTGGCTAATTCGTATAAATTTGTATGATTTCATTCATACAATAAGTATCTCATTCCCCAATGACAGTTGGGTGTAGGGGTGGGGTTGGGTGCCACTCCTCTTCTTTAAAATTGTAAAAAATAATTATGAACTAGCCACTACGAATTAGCCACTAAACAGACGAAACAAAAAAAAAGTTACTTTCCTCGTAAGATCAAGCTGGTATATACCACATACATATTCCTTAATTCATTCAATGGTTCAATGCACAGGTAGTTCCAGTCAGTTTTGATGACAGTTCGATATAAACACACTTTCCTTAATCATTAGTGGTAACAGAGTGACAGTTGTCGGAGACTTTATTTGTGTAACCTTGAAGGCGCCGATATGTGCTTCACCTGAGTCAATGGGGATGAACCAACTCACAAATATGCTCAAAATATTTGTGAAGAGGTAGCTGTTACATGATACAATGAGCTATTATATATGCCCCACTCACAATCATTCTCTTGTGCTGCCTGTGACTGATTTAAAGCAGTGAGCTACAGTAGTAGATCTAATCAGTAGTAGATCTCAGTAGTAGATAAAGTAATGTCATAAATGACAATGATTTGGTCAAAAATTGCACTGCAACACGCAAGACTAGTTTTTAACTTGTCTATAATGCTTTGTGTCAGGCGGTTCTTTGCCTCGATGTCATAAAATCCTATATATAGGAGTAGTCCAACATAAAAATGAACAATATAACAATACAAGCAATAAAGTCACAATTACATCAGTTTATGACAACTAGTGCAGGACAATTAAGTTAAAACAGGGTATTTTAGAAGGTATGCTAGTGGAGGCATACAGAACATTCCTCATTTCTTCATTTATGTCACATTTGTCCAACAGTCACCAGCACACGTTTCAGCAGCTTTCATCTATCTCTCTCAATTTCACATCTGTAGTGGCTTGTTTCTGCATTTATCTCAGTCAGAGGTCCCATCGGCCCAGTCCATAATCTGTCCTTGAGAACCATCCGAGGGTCTCTGAGGGACAGAGTGAAATGAAGGCAATCATTTGAAATTTGAAAAGAACATCTTCCTCTGACACCACATGATTTGATCAACTTTGCGTACTCCCGTCACGGCAAATAAAGCTGTCGGCACATTTCCAGGAACAAAGATGAAGGGCGAAAAGATCACATCCAAACTTCCTATAGTGACACTGGTCACAAGTTTGGGATCAGTACATGAAAAAAAGCCTATTCTGCTCACCAATGCTGCATTTATTGATAAAGTATTTTAAATTTGTGAAATACAATTACAATTCAGTATTAGTTTATTGGTTTATAATGTTTTCTTATGAAACACAGTTTGAATTTTCATTAATTCTCATGGTTTAACTTTCAGCATCATCAGTATTATTATATAGCTATATAATTATAGTATTTTTGATTATCTGATGCTCAAGAAACATTTTGTCACGTTTAGTGGGTGGGAAAAGGAGGTAGGAGTCAGATGCAGGACTAAAATATGGGTTTAAAATTAAACAAAAGACAACAAAAACTACCCCAAAGAGGGAAAACATTAACAAAACAACTTAAGAAACAAACAAACTTGACTGGGCAGGCTGGCTGGGATCAGGGCTAGAAACATACACAACAGAACCGGACAAGGCGATAAATGATGATGAATTGGCACAGAATAGCAGACAAGAGGAGACTATAAAGAGAAAGAATTAACAAACAAATAGGTGAACTGAAACTAATTATGGGTTAACAAGGGGGTGGGACTAGACAATAGATGGGAAAGCACATGACAAAAAGAAACAACACAAGCCATGTCCACACGGGACTTGAACACACAGCCAGTGAGAGAAGTCATTAATTGCTTGTTCACATGAAACAAAACCCTGAAGCATGCGGCACATATAAACATGAACTACATGCTAAACATAACACCAACATAAAACTGAATGCAAGACACGAGTACACGACAAATAAAAATACTGTGCACTCACACATGCAGCGTGCATGTTTCATCCCAGCACCAGCCGAAACAAACTAGACTAAGACGCAGCAATCTACAGACATAGCAAACACAAACGGCAGGACTAGAGCACACATCCTGTGCACACCCAGACCTCACACACCTGCGTCAAGCAGGAGCACGCACGGCCAAGATGGTGCTCATACAAAAAAATGAAGACAGACAAGAACAGATTACAAGTGCTCGATTTGAGAAAACTTGAGCCGAGCACAACATACAAGACAGGACATGACAGGACTAGGTGTCTGGACTCTGCCATCAATACAAGAATTGACTAGACTGAAGTGGTAGAATCCTAACACATTTTCTACTACTACTACTACTATTATTATTATTATTATTATTATTATTATTATTATTATTATTATGAGTGAATTATGAGGATGTTTCATAATTAACATTTTAGTTGAAGTATTGTGAACTCTTCATCAACTAAATATAATAAGTATCATAATTTTCACAAAAACATGAAGCATGAATGAATTTTTTACCGTTGATTATTTTTAGAATTGTGGACCATTAATTATTATAACAGAACAGCAAATAATGATATTATAATGATTTTCAAAGGATCATGTGATGTGACACTGCTCATGTCAAAACTAGAATAACGATGCTGAAACTTTTGAATTGAGTACTTCAAATTAATACATTTTTTTTAAGATCGAATAATTTTGCACTATTAAATCATTTTTTAATTGTTTATGCGTAAATTACAGTAGATGTTAGGGTTGTGAGAGAAAGAAAATGATTCTCTTTATTCAAATATAAGATTGTGATGGCATGGGCCTGCTGAGGTGCAAGATAGAAACAGAAAAAATCAAGCATTGACAGAAACATGTTTGTATTATGCCAGTTTGCCTTAATTTGGACAAAGATTTTAAAGAGTTTTAGGAGTTTTATAGAGTTTTAAAATGAGCTGTTCATATTGCTGCACGGCACAGAGCGAAACCTCGAGTCATGAAAGACGTAGTGCTGTGTTTTTTTGTCTGGTGTGTGATCAGCTTTGGAATCACTACAGAATGCGGACAGGTTGGCGTAAACATGATTAATGAATACTGACTCGTGTATAACTCACAGCTTCATTCATTCATTCATTTTCTTTTCGGCTTAGTCCCTTTATTAATTTGGGGTCTCCACACCTGAATGAAGCTCTAACTTATCCAGCACATTTTTACGGAGCAGATGCCCTTCCAGCCGCAAGCCATCTCTGGGAAACATCTACACACACTCATTCACACTAATTCACTACAGACAATTTAGCCTATCTATTTCACCTGTACTACATGTACCCGGAGGAAACCCACGTGACTGCAGGGTGAACATGCAAACTCCACACAGTATTGCCAACTGACCCATCCGAGGCTCGAACCAGTGACCTCACAGCTTATCTTCTGTAAAAGCAGACTTTTACAATCCCCTGCTCAACGTCACTAATCAATGCAACATCTTGCTTACCTGTATACATTGTGTGTGTGTGTTCATGCATGTGTATTATGTGAATGTGTGTGTTTGCTCACATGTGTCCAGCCTGGGCCTGGCTCTGTGCCCAGGGATGATTCTGCATATCCATCACTAGTCTATTGCGAGAGTCCATGGCCAGCTGAGAGTCCAGATCTGCACCTCTTCTCCCTCCCCCCCACCAGTGGACAGATTCAGGACACCACAGGTTCATTAGTCACACCAAAGTAGGGCAGGTGCGGTGCGAGTTGCCTCTGCTGAATCTATCAGAAGCTCAGGGTGAAGCGTGACGCACTTATACAACTACAAGCACCACTCCTGTATAGACCAGGGTCTTTCCTGCTCTCTGGCTTAATGCGATGCGACCCCTGGTAGATAAGCATCGGAGGTTCTTGTGAATATATCAGCTCTTAGATGGTAAGGACCAAAAGCCCTCTGTATCTCATATTGCAATTTACCGCAGCATTAATAAAAGTAGCCTATAAGCATAAATATTAATGAACAAGTCTTTCGCAATCTGCACGTTCACAAACGCCCCGAGGCGCACAGTTACAATGTTTTGCCGACAAATATGGAGAATTAATATGCAGAACCGAGAAATCTGATAAGAATAAATTGTCTTTGCTTTTTAATGTGGATTGTCTTCAATGAGAGAAGCCACCCGTACCGTTTGACTTTAAAACACACTCTTACTATGAGTAGTGCAATGGGAATGTTTGGTTTAATGGATAATTGGTTTGATTTTGATTCAGTGGACTTTTTTCGGTAGTAGTTTGGAAACACATGCTTCAGTGAATTAAATTTATGAATGTATTTAATTTACATCTAATTTATTTTTAAAAAGATTATTAGTTTTTAGTGTTTTGAGGGATATTTAGTGACTATTTTAGATGTTACTGGAAGTCAAGCTATACAAATTATGACTCTAATGTTTCTTTTTTTAGGCTACATACAGATATAAATACCTATTTTACCAGAAGCATTTTTTAGAGTACTTAAGATGTTTATTGGTGCTCTAGAACTACCAGTTTTAGACTATTGAATGATATTTTTCCTAGCATTGATTATTGATTATTTATTAATATTTAAGATATATATCAGAAATCAGAGCAAGCAATTTCTTACTATTAAAGGGCTGACCCGTGCACCAATACATCTTGTTTTGATGTCCTTCAGGAGGGATCAAGCGTAAATTAGAGGGACCCTCTAAATTTGGCTCAGAATATGCTGCCAAATTGTTATAGAATTTTCTAGTTACTCTGTAGCTTGTTTCCTTGCTTGTTTATGATGTGGCCACTGGGCTGCTTGGCCCCCATAATTGCTGCTTGCAGCTATATTTATTACTATTATTATTATTTTTATTATTATTATTACTAATTAATAATATTAAATTTTTTGCTGAGATGTTTGCTGACGTGTTTAATTACATAAATCACAATTTATACACTATAAATAAACATATACATGATTTTTATTTATTACATTATTATTTTAAAAATAGTGAGTGAAAAACTGACATTAATACTATTACTAATATTATTTACTATTTAATATTACTAATTACAGTGACTAATAATTTAACATCTTTGCTGAAAAAGCTTTAGTTTAGTTACATAATTCAAAATGTATACATCTGTCTGTCTGTCTGTCTGTCTGTCTGTCTGTCTGTCTATCCATCTATTCATCCATCCATCCATCTAGTATTTATATACTGTATATTAAATATTTGTATACATGTTTACCTTTTTAAACCTAGTTAATTTAAATCCTGCAATTTTAACTTTAATTAAATTTGACTATTTAGCAGTGAGATGTCTACATTTTAATTTAATATATTTCCCACGACTAAATTAGGATTTTCTTTAAAATTGCTTTCAATTGTTAATCTTACTGCTGTAGTTATGTTTTTTTTTCATGCAACATTTTCTCATACATTTTCTCAACATTTTGCAATCTAGAATTGGATTAGCTAAACTCCTAAAATGAAGTATTGAGAATGAAGCCATAAAATCTGTGAATTCATAGTTTAAATTCATCAAGATGAGATTCAGCTGATTAGAAAAGTTGCTGCATGATGATGAATACATATCCTCATTGCACTTCCTCTCCTGCACCTCTTAATGGTGAAGTAAAGTGTTAGTAATTAAAAAGGACCAGACAGTGTGTGTGTCAGTAGCAATGGTCATGACTGTAGAGACTGTAGATATGAGTCTGGCGTCCGCAGGGTCAGCCCTCCCTGCATTCACAGTCACCTGACACAAGTGACATTTGACAACTCACCCAGGAGAACCACGGAGGACAGAATGTTCCTTTACTTTCTTATATTGAGCTGATTTTAGAGTGCTTGGTAAATTTAAAATTTTGGTTCTTTTTTTAAACATTTTAATTGGAAAAAAAATGTGGTTAGATGTTATCTCAAAAGCAAGGCAGATTTGCTTAGTGGAAACTTCATATTAATTTTTGGTGTGTGTGTTTTTTTTTTTAATTATCTAACAAAAACTTTTGACTAAAGTAAATTGATCACCCACAGTCCTAAAATAAGAAACTGCACAGTGAAATTTGTAGAATTTTTAAATGTTTCTTGTTTATGCTTACCCATTTTTTAATAAAATTTGATACTATCATGAGCCTAGGCAGTACGGTGAAGCCAAATCTGATATAACATTATAACTTAAGATCACAGTGAAAAAATTAGACAACCCAAATTTATTTGTTAGAAAAATATGAAATTAACTTGTTATAAAGCAGTAAAATTAAGAGAAAGTTTAGCATGTAGAAATGAAATTGTTTGTAATTTTTTTTTGATCACTCTTATTTTGATGAATAAAACTATGTAATAAAACTCCTTTGTTTAAATGAATTAAAAAAAATTGTCTATATTCACTAAGAATATTCAAATATTAATTTTCAAAAGGTGGTTATTTATTGCTGTGCACTGTACATTTAAAATAATAATAATTATACTTTATGTTTGAGCTCATAGAGGATCAGAATGCCAGACCATAAAACTGCTCTGCGAAATCTGTAAACTTTCATGTTTCTTGTATCATGTTCATGTCCCACCACAGCAGTTGTACAGGAAGGAAAAACTTCCTTTAGAATTGCCACAAGAAGAGTAAACAATATCAGACAGTCTGAAGCAAAGTTGGATTTTAAAGATGCATTTTCGTCCAGTCAGTGTCGGCTTTGTGATGGCCCTAAGGCCCCTGAAAGAGAGAAAAAGCGAATAAGTGTGTGTGTCTGACGCGGATGTAGGATGTACTGGTGTGAGAAATGAGGTGCTGTGAAGTAGGCAAGCCCTCCAGCGGTCCGTGTACTGTTGATAAGAGATGAGGGCCTCAGGGAAATGTAGTGGGTCAGACAACAGTTTTCACAGGTGTTTTAGGGGAGAAAGCACAAGCCCGCACTCCAGTAATGCTTGCAGTGAAGAGGCTTTTATTCAGTTCTATACAAACACAGACTCGGCACATCTTCTCTAAAAGGGGTAAATAGAGATAATACTGAGGTTATTTAGATTTCTTTGTGAAACATTCATGCTTGAATCGCCTCATTAAAAAAATTGCTATTGTCTGCTTTGGCAAACTTAGAAAAACGTCCACTTTGAGGAAGATTTGAAGAGTAAAAGCTGGTGGTGATATGAAACATTCAATTTGGCAGCATCCCAATCAAAAGCTGGTGCATTCAATACTTCACTACAGATTGATATTTAGGAGTGATTTTGGTAAGGTTTGGGTTAAATCTTGAATCTAAGGATTGGCATGAAGAATTGGCAGGAATAGGTTGTTGAATTGGAAAGAGAGGAAAAGCAATTGACTGTATTGAGTGCCCAAAGATGGTGCCAATCCACATTTTCACTGGCCTTGTTTCCAGAAGTGTTTTCCATAGAGAAGTCTTTGTTAAAAAGTGCGAACATGCACCAATTGCAGTTTTCAAATTTCTGAGTCTGATTTTGGATTTTGTCTTTTGACCGACTGACAACAATTTTCACTGACTTTATTAGAACAATAATTTACATCATATACAAACAAGAATATACCTTTATTTCATTTTTTTCATAAGAAAAATGTAGCATAACTGTTTACAATAAACTGCATTAACAACACCAAAACAAAAAAAATTAAAAGATTTTAAGCACTTAAAAGTACAAAAGATGCTTAAAGTACAAATGAAATCAAAACTAACCATTTTATTTTTTTAGCTTACATTGTTAGTTTTGTGGTGAAAAACTCATCTATGTATGCCCTTAAAAAATTGCTTGCCTTTGTAATCTAATATTAAAATCAGAAAATGCGCTTCCTGTTTATTTTCATTTAAATTCTCAGATTACATGTGTCTGAGGTATTGGGTGTGGTTAACATACATAACCACGTCCCTCCAACTCAGTTTTGACAACAAACAGAAATTTTGAGGAGGAGCTGTTATAATAACTCTTTCGAAATCCTTTTTCCAATCATTCTGAATGAATTGCCTACTTTACTACATCTAATCAGCTCGCAGTAGAAAAAAAAACAAGCCACGCTTACTGTTATCTCATTTAATATTTAAATTTTCTAGAATTGCATGATTCTTCAGAAATCACTCTAATATTATTTATTATTGTTATTATTATTATTAATAATATTACTATTAATGGTAATAGTAATAAAACAATAATGACTGAAGTAATAATTTCATTTCAAAATACATACAGTAAGTAATAAATACATATTTAATAAATATTTTAACAATTTGACTTTTTTTTTTTAAATAAATGAACTTTGATGAACAAAACAATTTTCCTAAAAACAAAAAAGAAAGAAAGAAAAAAAAAATTGACTGGTAGTGTAGATCTCCAGGAACATGGTTAAACACCCCAGGAATATGAGGATTGCGAATTCCTAAAAGCTTAGGTTAAAAATCAACAAACTGATGGAGTGTTTACCAACTATTGCACTTTATTGTAATTCAAAGAAATTAAAAGAAATGTACTTCCATTGTAATTGAAATTTTGTGGTGAACCACTAGAATATTTCTATTTTTTTTTGCAAAATTGTTTAATTAGTTTTGGTTGGTCCACTGTGTGCCTGCGCTAGAGCAATATCTGTTCTCAAACTTTCAGTTTAATCTTGCTAGTATTGTTATTGGTATCATTTGATGGATATTTTAAATTTAATTATCTTTTAAAATATTACCTTGACCCAAATATTTATATTCGTCCTGTGAGCATGATCGTGCTATGTTCTTCCATTCTAATTAAAATTTTGTGGTGAACTATTTTTATTTGCAAAATCAGCCAATTAGTTTGGTTGATCCACTGTGTCCCTGTGCTATTGGAATAAACATGAACAATATTGCAGTACTATTTAGCAGTCATATCAGAGGATCAATATCTGTTCTGTAACCTTCAGTTTAGTCATGCTATTACTGTTATTGGTATAATTTGATTCATATTTTAAATCAAATTCTCTGTTTAAGCCTGACCAAAAAGTTTTACATTCAGTTGGATTAAGTCCTGTTTGCATGATCAGACTTTCTCTGCCATATAATAACGGGTGACTTTATTTGGCTTAAGGATGTGTGTCCTGGTATACTTTCACACCTAGCGCTAGTCTGGGACTGGGCTGTAGAGAACAGGTCATCACATCGATTTTAGCTCGAGTCTTCAGCCCAACTCAGCATTAGCAGCCATGAGAGGATGACAGTTCACCTCTCCACAGAGTGACACCAGAGCAAATGGATGCCAGCGGACGAGATACAGAAAACAATACAGCCCGAGGGCTCTCAGACCTTTGGCACCAGTGAATCATGTTCAGCCTCCACGCCACCATCGCCCCAGATGGAGCGAAAACCATGCATCATGCCAGGTTGCTTATGGGGTGCTCAGAAAGCCTTAGAAAAGAGTGTTATTTTTATCCATCGCACTCAGGGATGACAAGTCTCTGCAAATGTTTTTGGCGCATGGATGCATAATAAATTGAAATAAAATCAATAACGTGATTTGGCTTGGTGCGATTGTGAAATCAAGCTGTCTGTATGCAAAGTGCAGAATTTCACTCCTAAACCGGGAACGGAGATTAACATTTGCTGGCAACCCTTCAGAATAAAAGCTTGATGGTATAAAGTTTAGAGAGAGAGAGAGAAAACATAATGTATAATCACTACTTTATTCATTGTTTATATAATGTGCAATGCCTCTGCAATACTTGACAAGTCGTGCCAATAAAGCTCATTTGAATTGAATTGAGAGGGGGAGAGAAAGAAAGAAATGTAGTTTGGATATAATTACAACTTGTAACCTGGGAATTTTCTGAGAGCTCAAACTTTCCACGTTTCACTTTTCCTTGAAATAAATGTGTGTTGGTTTGACATTTATTCTGAATACTGTTAAATGACGAATGAAAACTTAATATCTTTAAAGTAAGCTTTTTTTAAGCAAGCGTTTGTTGTGCCATATGGTGGAAAGAGTACTGAAAAAAATGTATCTGTCAGAAATATACTGAAAATATGAGTAAAAGAAGCCTTTTTAAAAGTACTCAAGTGTAGTGAGTATGCTGTGAAAAGTTTACATGCAATTTGTGCATTTAGTGCACGTGTAGTGCAATTAGTGATCTTTCTAAATTCGTTTGTTCCTTTCTTCCAATTTTCCATCCATTGTTCGTTTGTTCATACATTCGGTTGTTTGTTCCTTTCTCCGTTCCTCCCTTCATTAATTTGTTCATTCATTCATTCATTCAGAATTTTGTTCTTTTCTTGATTAGTTCAGTTGTGCATTCATTTGTTCCTTTCTTACTTCCTTTCTTTTTTCCTTCCTTCCTTCCTTCCCTCGTTCTTTCATTTCTTTAATCTTTCCTTGAATTCTTCATTTGTTTGATCCTCCCTTTATTCCTCCCTTCATTCGATCACTCATTCATTCATTCGTTCAGATTTTTGTTTCTTCCTTCATTAGGTCCTTTGTTCATTCTTTCATTCCTTCATTCATTCCTTCCAAAGTTTGTTCAGTCATCCCTTGAATCCTTCCTCCATTTTTTAGTCCTTTCTTCATTTTTTCCCCTTCATTCAATTTCTCATTCATTCATTCATTTGTTTGATGGTTCAGATTTTGTTTCATTCTTCATTAGGTCCTTTTGTTCATTCGTTTGTTCGTTCATTCATTCATTTATTCATTTGTTTGTTTGTTAAATCCTTCCTTCGTTCATTTGTTCTTTTCTTTGTTCCTCCCTTCATTCCTTCGCTTATTCATTTGTTCAGATTTTTGTTCCTTCTTTCATTAGGTCCTTTGTTTATTCATTCATTTGTTCATTCCTCCCTTCGTTCCTTGCTTCGTTTGTTCAGTCCTTCCTTGAATTCTTTCTTCATTTATTTGATCTTTCCTTTATTCCTCCTTTCATTTGAACGCTTATTCATTCGTTTGTTCAGATTTTTGTTCCTTCCTTCATTAGGCCCTTTGTTCATTAGTTTATTTAATCATTCATTCATTCATTTATTTGTTCCTTCTTTCCTTTCTTCCATAGCTTGTTCAGTCCTTCATTGAATTTTTCTTTCATTCATTTAGTCCTTCCTTCATTATTTTGGTCCTTCCTTCCTTTCATCCTTCCTTCATTTGACCATTCCTTGTTTGGTCCTTCTGTCATATCACCATTCCTTGCCTTCTTCATTTGTTCCATTTAGTGATTGTTTAAGGCTGTTTAGTGATTTCAGTCATTATACAGACATCCTTTATTTTCTTATAAGTGACATGCAGTCTATAAAAAAGTCTTTGGGTTATTGCATGTTAAAATTTTGGACACCTTTTTGGACATTTTTAATGCTTCAAAAGGTTTGCTGCATTTATAAAGCTCACATGTCTTAAGGTTGTCAAGTATAATGCAATTTACTTTCTATCTGTGATTTGGGCAGGAATCGCAGGACTGATTTTTCTACTTTCGCCAATCACCATAGACAAGAAAGAAATAAAGTAGTGATTGCAGGTTGAAGGAAAATAGTGGAGTAAAAGTACTGATACAGCATTAAAAAATGTACTCAAGGGAAAGTAAAAGTACAAAAAAAAGTGTTAAAAAGTATTTTTAAAACTACTTGGGAAATTACGATTCCTAAGAAAAACGACTCAATTACAGTCATTTGAGAATTTGTAATTTGTTGATTTACACCACTGGCCATATGCAAATTGAGTATCACACACAAAAAAAAAAAAAAAAACTATTTACTTGTTGGTTGCTGAAAGAGGATTGTGTTAGTTCTTGCAAATAGAGAATCATTCAGGATAATTCAAAATCTACAAACATAAATTTATTTACGCCATTAAATATTGCTGTTTTGACCACCCCAATAACCAGTTTCATCATTTTTCATATTGTGCGCTGTATCTCTGAGCTATTAAATATTGCAGTCTCTTTGTTTTTTCAATGTTGTGCAGACTTTTTTCTGAAAAAGCTGGTTGAGTGGAATGTATAAAAAGCAGCGGTAGGTTTCCTCCATTGCTTTGTGCGTTTCGTCATGTCGATTTAAAGTCTGCTCATGACACTTAAGTTGCGTGACACATGTTGTGGGAAGCCACACACCAGCTTACTTTGTGGAGCTGACGGTCCTTAAACAGACAGCTGCAACAATCTCATCAGCTTCTGAAGACATCTGCCACCTTATCTGATAGAAATTCCATTTATGACTCTTTTTTTTCTGTACGTTTCCTCCCTTCATCTCTTTTAGCTCTCACTTGGATTTTTTTTCCTTTTGCATCTTGATATATATTTCCCGTTATTGTTTATCCAGGTCCTGTGCTGTCAGAGAGAACAAGATGAGGACTGTAAAGAATCTTATCTTCCCTAAAGCTGACAGCTGTTGGAGGCGCTCAATAGGGGGGAAAGTCTTTGAAGTGTTTTCAGTTACTCTACACATCAAATCCAGCTTCCATCATGCCTCATCATCCAGAAACAAGGCTGAGACGAAACTCTTATGTCGTCTTTCGAGCTCCTCTTGTTTCTCTCTGGTCCTGTTTACGTCTGGTATTAAGATGCATTTTGATTTTATATCTGATCAAAAGGAGAGGATACTAAAGTCGGGTTGAAATTGGCTCTAGAATGTTTGAAGTGTGTACATGTTTGACCATATCCAGTGAAGTAACTTGCAATAGCTAACAAAATCTCTGATTGAGTATAAGGTCTGAACAAAAACTGCAGTCAGTAAATGTAAATCCACTTTCTGAGAGTAGGTGGTACATAGACAGGCCGAAATACATGAATGAATTTGCTTAAAGCTGAAAGGTAGATCTTTCAAATTGCTGATATGATAATATTGCCTGCTAGGAATTTGTTTTACCATCTGGTGTGTGCTTATTTCTTACTTATAACCCCCAAATTAAAGTGAATTAGGTGAACCTGAGGTTGGGAATTACTCATGTAGAGGCTAACGTGATTCAATGCCAATAAAACAGCTATTTAAGCGGTCACACACAGGACAAGAAGCACAGCATTGTGCCATGCCATTAAAATATTTCAAAACAATTCTAAACATAGTTTTCCATTCGAGTAAACACAACAGCTGTCCCACTCAGTTTCTATCCACAGCACCCATTTTGACTCAGGATGCTGTTTGAAGTCCTGACACGTCGCAGAGCAGCTTCTGCATTATGGTTGTTCTGATGTAGATACTAGTATCGGAAATGCCACAGATGGCACCAAAAAATGTGGCAGTGGTATTGGCAAGTACTTAAACCCATAAACTTATCTGTTGCCATTTATATTAGACTTATAGTTGTGCCTACTGGCCACTAGCTTAACAATGCAAACCAGAAATCAATTATTGGTTGAATTAATTTTGGAGAAGAAATGAAAATGCACAATAGCTGTTTGGCAGTATTGTTTGGCAGGACCAACCAGCATTTAAAACATTGATGCGTATCGTATGCCATTCTGCAATTTCAAGGGATGGCACAAGTATTAGCAAGTTTAGCATGCATAACTTGTTAAAGCATTTGAAGATATGTCATCCTGGCAAACATGATAGTTTCACAAATGCAAGCTCACAAAATGAAGAGCCATGGCAGAATAAACAAAGTTTAGAAGTTTTATTGAAATGATGAGAATAGTTTTTAAAGGACAGCCAATGAGACGCAATTATTGAGTTTACTGATTTGGGATACTATTATAATTTTTTGAAGTATTATTTCATAGTATTTTTATTTCTTTATTATACATTTATGTTGTTAAACTAAAACAAAATAAATATATTTAGTTTTCAGTCAAAAACAGTAATATTACCGTTTGCTAAAAATGTATGTCACATAATAAAATACTCTAGTAAACTGTATGTCTTTGTTCACCATTTATTAAGAGTTAAGTCTGAAGCCCATCATGAAATAAAATAATTCTATAATTTTATACAGTGCTAGTTGCATATGCAGCTGTATATATAGGCCCAATCCCAATTCTACTCCTTAGCCCTTCCACTTTACCCCTACCCCTCATTTTGCGTGTTCACGTGAAAGGGTAGGGGTGTCCCAATTCTCCTTGTCTTGAAGGCGTAGAGCTAAGTGGAAGGGGTAGATACTCCTTCGAACTGAGATTTTTCAGGACCACACTCGAAACCAAGAAGTAATAAAATTTCCCAGAATACACCGTCCACAATGGCAGAATAGCTAAACCCGGCAGTCAAGAGATGCATTAATTTCTTTAAACAAATGCACAAATTTGTATTTTTTTTATATTATTATGAATTTTTACAACAAACAAGCTTATGTTTTAATATATTCATAACCGCGTTCGTGTTTTACTGTCATGCTTTTTTTTTAAACTTGCTAAAATAGAAACCACTAAATTTCGCTATCTATAAGCCCTAGTAATAACTCCTGTATAGCAGTCCCATGACTTTGTCACTTGACATTCGAATACCCTGTCAGAAAAGTCTAGTGGCTGAGAATGAGCTTTTTATAGTGTCTGGTAAATTGTTAATCTTGTTTTATTGTGTTTACATAGATGAATATAGCCACGGTGTAAATGCACAGTACAGCTACGCGCTTATTGCCACATTTTTTTTTGTTATGATAACATAATACATGCCTTCAGTTATTTCCTGAAGATAACTACCCAAAATAACACAACTGGAATAACTACAACTGTCGTGATCGTCTGATCTCATATGAAGCATGAGATCACGATGAGATATGATGACGTGTGCAGGCGTTGTAGTGCTGTCCCCTTTCTTAAGGGTAAACTTTGAAGCCCTTCACACTCTGGGGTAGAGGTACAAAAATAGAATTGGAATTGGACCATAGCTATGCACCCATGTATCAAATATGTACTTGCAATGGCTTATACCCAGAGCTCAGATATCAGAAGCAGTA